>NW_010523461.1:0-4317 GCF_000687285.1 Phaethon lepturus | reverse complement strand
CGCAGGACTCGCGGCGCGCCGGATCAGGCCGTGTCCCGAGCGCCAGGCCCGCCCGCCTCCGGAGGAGGACAGCCCCATCCCTGCAGTGCAACAGTGCCGGGAGCGTGCCCCCCGGGAGCCGGGGCTCGGCATTTTGAGCGGGACAGCACACCACCAACCCCGAACCTCTGCTTCAGCAGCAAAAGTTTCCCCACTCAGGGAAATGCTTTTTCCTCCACAAAACGCACTGTAGCAGACTCAGCCTTCCGAAATGTTGGTGTGCTTTTTTAACAGGTGAAGAGAGTATTATTCCTTCAGGTACCTCAAGCTAAAAGGAAAAGATTTTTCTCAACTCTTACAGAAAAAAAGATTCCTTTAATACAAAACCAAGTAGGGAATATCGTAGCCCCAAAGGAGGCTTCCAGAAAGGTGTGAGCATAGAAAACAGAAGCTCATAGCAGGAAGGAAATTGTAACATTAGCTACAGACTTTGAATGCACACGCGGATCTGCATCACCGAACACAAACAGTGAGCAAAATATTCAGTGCCAAAGAGAACAAAAAACAACATTTGATCCTTAGCTATTTTCCAAATTCATCTGCAAACGCATCCTGCCTTAAGAGAAATGAAAACCAAGGCGTGATGGATACACGGCAACTAACTGCAACCATTATTTTTGCTATTTGTAGCGTCTTGCTAGAAAACTAGCACTGCCCTTAGCCCTGAGACATCCTGTGGAAGCAGCCGGCCGTCTGCAAAAATCACTGAGCATTATATTCTGCTTCTTCTCCAGTTTAACGTCTTACCCCGCAGCTTCAGAAGCTCCTGGCTCTGTCCTTCCCCCTCCCTTCCCGTCCTCCTCCGGCTCCCTCCCCTCCTGGCAGCGGTGCCGGTAGCATGCCAGATGTCAGCCTGACCCCGCAGCCGCCGCTTCGGGTCAGTTCTCGGGGTTATGGTGCAAGGGGAGCGGTGAGCTCCGGCGGGGGTTCCCACCTCACCGGGCAGAGACGGGACAGCTCCACCGCGCTAGCGATGGGGTCTGGGCACAGCCGGCAGATTCAGTTCCAGGCTTTTTTTCCTACCGATGAACTGCCGGCAGCAGAGCCGGCAGGAAGTTTGAGAGACCGTTCACGCACGCCGCAATGAAAGCCTTCGGCACCGAGAGCTGGGTAAGGTGACCCTCGACTATGTTAAGCATCAGTCATTCGCAGAAGTGTCACTTACTGCATGAGGGGGACGGATGACCTGAATGTCTCCTGCAAGAATAATTGCCTATTGAAGGCAAGGGCTAAAGTTTCTGGAGAAGGGATGCTGCTGTTTGCTGGGAGGGCGATGCCGTGGAGAACCATTCGACAGACATCGGGCTGCTGCAAGGAGGTAGCAGCAGATGCAGCCATCGGGGTACTCGATATATATTTAAAATGAACCCAGACCTGTATTCTTGACCAAACTATGCTCCTTGAAGGATGTGCCCCCGATGAAGGATCGGCTCCAAGACAATGGTATGCCGTTTGCTGGAAGGAAAGGGGAAAGCTTCGAGCCTGACATAAGCCAGGGCTCAGATTCCTCTATCGTACCGAGGCTGCACCGCAGATAAGGCTGAGTCAACTTTTCCATTTGAGCGCTCTCCCCTCTAAGGTTTACAGTCAGAGTGAAAACGTTTTGGCCAGGTGGAAACTTCACATACAGGGTCCCAAAGCAGGGAGCTGCCCATGTATATAAAACATTACAATGTCACCCACCCAGACTTGGTTTCCCTCCACTGGGAAAGTGAAAAATCTCATCTTCCTCCCCATGAAATTCTTCACATTCCTCCGCAGCAGATAAGCCTTACCCCTCCGTCGGGCTGCTCGGCGTACAAAGTGCCCCATAACATCAAACGACCCGAGGTACTGAAACACAAACAGGTTAAACGTTAACCTAGGAGCCGAGAGGCGGGCATGTGCCAACCGCCCCCCTGCCTCCGGCACTGCTCCTGCCCAGCGCCGCCGGCCGTGCCCCAACCTCTCCCGCGAGCAAGAGACCGCTGGCACCCTCCATGCCACGTTTTTGGAGAGGAAGGGAGTTTTTGGACAATAAGATGTTTCTCACCTATAGAGTCCATTTGCCTGAGGGAAGCGGGGCAAGGAAAGCGAGGTGGAAGCCAGCACCCGGGGCCCCCATCACCGTGCCCGGAAGAGGGGTGCCCGCAGGCAGGACGCCGCTCTCCCCGCTGCCGCACGTGCCGCAGGCCCCTCCAGACACATCTTCCTGCTTTTGCGTCATGGCAGAGCGAGAGGCGGCAAACCCAGCTCGCAGGCTGCCAGCTCGCGGCCGTTTGGCGTCTTATTTTTGTGTGCATCGAACTACAAAGATGCTCATGCTCCATTTCCAAGGAAAGCGCCGGAGGAGGACCCCGGCTCCCCCGGCCAGGGGCTGCAGGCCCCAGTCCCTGTGCCTCCTCCTGCTCCGGCTCCGCGGGTGGGTGCAGCACCCAGCCCCGTGCGCCAGGGAAGTTTCGGGGCCTGTTGACGTGCGTGGGGGAGGTATTTCGGTACTAGCGAGCGGCACAGCCCTCCCCCCCGCATGCTTCACTGCAGTTATCCCTGAAGACAGAAAAATTTGTGCTTGTTTTTCTGTTGCTGCTGAGCAGCTACGAAATGTCTCCCACCACAGAGAGCCTGAATAAATCCCAGCTCCTGAAGCAGCGTCTGAAATCAGCTTCCCTCCAATCTCCATCACAGTTTCAAACCTTTAATTTACTGAGGCTCGAGTGAAAGCAACGTTTGTGTTTGTTTACCGGCCACAGAGGAGCTCTGAGCACTCGTGGTTTATCACGTTTACCCAACAGATATATTCTGGGGACCTTCTTGGACCGGCTGTGACTGATCACAAATTACTGGTCACAAACTTTTCCTCCCTGTCCCCACGAGAGCCCAGGCACCAGTCCTTCATGGCCAGGCGAGCCAGCCACGCACATGGTGCTTCCAGCAGCCTTTTGGGAGCACTTGGACTAAGCCTGGCTTTCTCTATTTTCAAGTTCAAATGAAAAAGAAAAGAAAAGAAAACAAACACAGAAAGGAGGAAAACAGCCTGACTTTATTCTTTTTCCTCTGTTATATCTTGGAGAGCTGGACCGAGATGCGGCAGTATTTGCCCGGTGAAGCACCCTTGCAGGCTCTGTTGCGGGCTGGAGGCCATGCGGGATCTGGAAAACTTTCCCCCGTTACATTCGGTGAATTTAAGATTCGCTGCTCTGTGTCAATGAAGCAACTTCGCTCTTTCTAGAGGGAACAGACAGATTGCAGGAGAAAACTATATCCCAACTGCTGCCAAATTCTACAGATTTACTTATTAGTAGGCAATTAGGAAACATTATTAACACTTCCTACTACGATAAGCTCCATTTGCACCGCATCTCTGCGCCAGCCAGGACGCTTCCGACGGAGCGGCACTCCGGCTCCAACACGCACGTGGCATCACGTATCGAAAACTGTGTCTTCCTGCTCGCTGCCTCCTGGGCCCCTTCTCCGCAGATGTATTTAACACAGTTGTCTTACAAAATAAAATTGCAACTAAAAGTACAGAGATTAAAAAAAAGGGGGGGTGGGGAATAAAAGCACGGCTGCACAAAGGAAAAACAATTTTGCTCTTGTTTTTTAACTCGCAATCAACATCTGAGCTATTCAGGAAACTGGTGCACTGCCCTCCAACCAACTTCAATTAGGGAATTCAAAAGCAGTCAGACAAAAGAATGCCTGGGAGTTACTGCACCGCACAGAGATATTTTTAGCCAGAGCTGGGAGGCTGTTTGTGGGACATTGCTTTGCTTCTATTGCGTTTCAGCTTTTGTATTTACATTTGCAGGACTGTAAGATTTACTAGGTCAGAGGGAAAAAGAGAGAAGAAGCAACGTAAACGAATCATTTTGCTTTCCGATACTCTTGGAAGGTATTTCAGCAAAAGCTGACGCAGACCAGAGTGCAACAGAACAAGATTCGCCTCCATCTGCTTTGAAAATAGTCTTTCAGCAGAAATCTCAAGTCCCTCCTTTTAAGAGGGTGATGTAAACTAGCACATACACGGCCCCTGGAAAGGTCCGCACGCCCCGGCGGTGCAGAAAGCGAGGCTGCCTTCGCCCACAGCAAAGCTGCAGCTGAATCCGTCCGGTGACCTCGCCCCTCGCCGGGTCACCGGATGGACGCACAAACGGCACGGCAGCGATGCCGCCGCCGGGGCGGGCTATCGGCGGCAGCGCACGAAGACACCCATGCCAAAGCCACGGCCACAAACGCCGTTCAGATCTTCGGAGCGCAGAAGCGCACGGACCAAGCCCCAAGGAGCCGCTTCTGCTTTTC
>NW_010523460.1:0-2978 GCF_000687285.1 Phaethon lepturus | reverse complement strand
TCTTTTTCTGCAGCCAGAGAGCAAACATAGGAATTTCTAAAACAATGAAGTGGCATAGAGTTCCTCAATTAATAATGCACCAGTCACTCACACCTTTTTGTGCAAGTCCACATTGACCAGGGAGAATAACTGTCTTTTCCAAACCTCTTATCTGGTCTTTAAGCATACTTTGGTCATGCATGGAAAGACATTGTTGTGACCGGCCAGAGTTTCAGCAATTAATTTATTTCCTGCTTTCATTCTGAACTGATCTTCTACACGGCTTTGGGCTATTGCCTTTCCTCTGTACACCAAAGACTTTATTCTCCTCAGAAACTCCTCAGCATTATTGGAGCTTTTATTTTTTAAAAGCAGGGGGATGTTCAACAGTGTTATTCTAAGTCAAACTAATAGCTTCTTGGCAGTGCTGTCTAAACACTAGGTCCATGGCTTTCAGCAGTTTGCATATATACACACAACTGGTAGAAACCTATCTCCTTCCTGTAACAAAGATGGTGAGGATGAGCAATCAGTATGGTTCTGAGGAGACTCACACTGTTTCAAATTAAAGAGCTAAATTAAATTTGCTCCCTGAGAAGGGTCAAGACCAGGGAGGAGCACAAGGTGACAGGGTAGCACTGACAAAGACATTGCAACTCCACAGAAGGGAAGCGTGTGAGGACAGGGTGTGTGTGTTAATCTCTTCACTAAGTTGAGAGTCCCACAATCACTCTGCTGGACTGTGCGCAGCTCCCTTTCTGAATCACCACTTTTCCTCAGACACGATGCCTGCTCATCTACCTCGGGGCTGGTGACTCCACTTTGCAGGGCACCCTGATGTTAGAAAGCACAAAGCTCAGGATTCAGAAGAGAACAGAGCTAGTTCCATCCCGTTCCCTCTCACACACTTGAAAACTAGCACATAGAATAGTTACTTGAGTGGTATATATGACAGTACTGCCAAGATTATTTTTTTCGCAAGGACAGAAAATACCAGTCCCGTTGAACAGTTTCCCTTCCCATTACTTAAGCCAAGTTGTCATTCACAGAAGACAAAGCATAAGGAAAAAAGCCAAAACACATCCTGTTACAGAAGGAAGAGCATGAGGGGCACAGCTCATGGGCAGGACTTGAGCTAACAGTGTTCACCTTAGGCATGAGAACAGCCACTACGCAAGCCATATTTTGCAGCTCTAAGCAGAAGTTTCTTCAGGATTCAAGAATTCACCTCACACTGCTGCCTGGTTCTATTACATTTAAAAAGTCAGAAGAAAAAAAGCCAAACAGATTAATAAACCAGGACCTTCATTAGCTCCATTGGACAGTCACTTAACAAGAGTCCAAGTCTTAGGGACTTATTTAACACTGATGCCATTTTCACCTACATCTCAATAAAGCCAGTCAGTATTATCTTTAAACTAAGTCTGCTTATGAAGCAGTGAGTCTGGGCTCCAGCGCAGGCTCAGGTTTCAGTTAATGAGAAGTAGTAGGTCACAAAAGCCAGCGTGATTAAAAAAAGACAGATAGAGTGTGAACCCTTCCATTGCTGAAAGCTTGGTTTTTAAAGAAAAAAGGCAGCAGACTCAAAGAGGCCAGCCTACATACAGAGCTCCTAGAAAGATGCCTTTTTTGCTGCAGCTGTCCTCAGAAACCAGACAAAACAATTCCTGATGCAGGGAATTCCTCTACTAGATTGGAGTTACTGAAAATAATTGCCTATTAAAAGCTGATCATCCTAAGTCAGGAAACACAGGCTGGAAAGGAAAGGAACCAACTACGGTGCAGTCAGCTTTACTAGAAAGTTGAGCAACTTGTTAGATTCAGACAACTCCACTATTGTTTTATTATACTTTAAAGTCAAAAGGCTCAAGTCCTAGCTCTTCCCTAAAGGAGAGAGGGAGTCTATGTCAGTGGAAAACGCAAAAATGTGAGTGAAAGAGCAAATAACTTCAAACTTCAGCAGCATGTCCAGTTTGTTTTGTACAACTACAACCTGCCGGAGAGGGACTTGCAGATACAGCCTCAAGCATGCAGTGTAGTGTCAAGGCTGGTGGGACAGATTAATTAATTTCTTTTTTTTAGGAGCATCTGGAGATTAAAAAGCCTGCCTCGAGCCCCATACACATATTTCACTCTTTATCTTTGTTTGCAATATGCCTCATATGTTTGTTTAAGAATGTGGTGCAACGGTCTTCAGCCTCGCTCAGAAAAGTCAATGTTGCGCAACACAAGTGGCTTCAGAATATGGCATGGTTTGATTTTTAGGTTAGAGTTCACAGACAAGTGACAACGGCAGTAACAGCAAAGCCCCCCCAAAAAAAAAATCCCCAAAGTGTCAGAAATTAGCCAGGAGACGTAGCGTTTGACCAGGTTGCAGATCTGGCTTCCCTGCTAACAACTGCAGAGATACCAGAATGGCAGTTAGAGCTGGATGCATTTGAGTCGCGTACAGAACTATACCTTTACGTGCAGATGTGGTTAGCATACACCTGAAATGCCATTTTCACCTCCATTTCAATAAACGTTGCGAACAGAGGCCAGGAGTCACGGTCACGCCGCTACCGAGACCCAGCGGCTCCTCGCTACAGCGAGGCTTCGCGCCCGGCACACGGGCTCTCGCCACCCGGGACGGCACCTTCACTGCGGCCCGGAGGGGATGGGCACATCCCAGCCACCGTGCCTCAGCAAGGAGGTAGAACTGCGGAGCTCCTGTTCGCCTTTCCTTCAGAAGAACTCAGCCTGAGTCTCGAAAGGCTGCGAGAGCATGCCTGCTCGCTTCTCCCGCCTAAGCCTCCACCAGATCTAACCGCCCGCAGCGACTAGCCTCTCGCAGCGCGCTAGGAGACCGCCCTTGGCTCCTGAGGAGCTCACAATCAGCCGTTCTTCAGATTCGGCTCTTTCCGAGCATCCCCCGGGGGCAGCGGGGAGGGAGAGAAGGAGGCGGCGGCCGCCCGTGGAAGGAAGGGGGGTGTCCCCGTACTCACCTCACCAGCGAGCCC
>NW_010523459.1:0-3323 GCF_000687285.1 Phaethon lepturus | reverse complement strand
AGCAAAAGGCGAAAAGGCAAAATCCGGTCATTTTATGTCTACATGCACCGAGAGGCAGAGGCATGCCTGGATGAGGAGAAATAAATTTTGCCAACAGGCGAAGTGCCCTCCAGTCCTTCGTGCGCTCTGTGCCATTGGTTATAGCCATGTAGAGATAAACCTAAGAAGAAAACCTCCTTGGTTTTCTTCGTGTGCCAGGTGTCTGAAAACTTCAAATCAATAGTGCGGCGCGGCAGGGTTGCATATTATCACCGGTTAATCTTGCTTTCTGTGAAATAGCATTGATGCAGTGGGTTTTAAACATATGCATACGTGTCTTTTTGTGAATATGTAAATGTAAAAAAAAAATTATACACTTACACGTCAACACTTTTGTAAGTGAAGACGTTTAGTACTAGAGAATCAGATGGCCTGTCTGCATCTCCATCCCTGCTGTTAAATCTGTTAAAAGCCACTACGTCACAGAATGGCATAAAACAGAGAATACGGGCCCGTGCTTAACGAGTACTGACCCTCCAAAGCACTTACCAAGTTTCTGGACCATTACAACGACACAATTTAAAGTTACATTATTGAGGTCATATGAATTTTCCCAAAATCCCATTTTGCACATTTCTGGTACCAACAAACGACATCATATTAATCGAAAGAGAACAACAGGGAAGTCATATCTGAAGTTACAAAAAAATTGCTGAGCCTGTGCTAATGTGGATTGAAAATGACCCTTGTATTACACTTGTATCTTGGGGGAAGGGAGGAGAAGACCCCCTGCTCTCCCCAACAAACCTTACTGCAAAGATATTTTCCAGAAGGGGAAAAACAAAAAATCGATCCACGTTAAACAGTCTCCCTGTCTTACATTTCTCTTCTTGTTTCTTTTTACAGTCACTGTTCAGCAATACAGATCTTTGACACTGAAAACAGATCCATTTTAATACTACAATACAGTAATCCTGCAAATTGTTCTGAGATGTTTTGATAATAGCAGACAGGACGGAAAAGGTAATTTTCAGTTACCAAAAGCAGCCATCTCACTCCCTGTGAGGGCTTAGCAAGTACTACCCCTTAGTGAAAAAAAAAAAAAAAAGAAGAACATTTACGTGAGTTATGTTATATATCTAACGAGTATTTCAGTAACAAGTTTAGGGATTAATTAAATACTACAAAGAAACAAACTATAGAGAACATAATATTGGTATTTCCTCGCCTGTAAATAAGCAAAAAAGGCGCAGGAGGGGCAGGGGTGGGGGGTGCAATGCAGAGGTTGCGTGGAAGTAACCTGATCTACAATTAAGTGGACACACACCCCAGTTGTTTGGAGTTATGCTAAAAAGTAATGAAAAACGATGAATAGAAATAGGTGACCAGTATCCTTCTACTCTTCAGCTTAAAAATGTCAGTATATTTGCAAATATAATTATCCTCATTACACATACTGGGTAAGATCAGGAAAAATTAGCACCTTAATTTTAGATTTTTAGAAGTTGTGCCACAGACGTTTCTTTTGAACATAAAAATGACCAAAAAAAAAAAAACCCAAACCACACAAAGCCAAAACAACTCAACAACCTGCAATAATAAAGAATAAATATTTCGGTTTCTGTTTTCCGAGTCTTGTGATATAAAATTGCGCAGAGCGCACTTCTGAATGCAATATGCTGCCCTAAATATCTGTGAAAATAACCCCAGATATTTTCACATTTTTCTTAGAAACCGTCTGGAAAATTTTAGATGCATGTTATTTCGGTCCCTCGTTTTGGGCCATGGAGTCGTCGGAAAGTACAACCTAGTAATTGCTCTGGATAATCGCCTCACATTTTACAAAAAGTAATTAAGCATTCGTCAGGTAAAATATTCCCTTTCTTAACAAACAAACAGCAAAGCGAAGATAAATAACACAGGCACACACACCACTCAAAAGGCGAAAAAAGTAAAATCTCTCCCATCGTCCTAAGAAATACACGGGTTTGAGTGTTGCAAGAAAAACATGTCACGGCACAGCCAGTGCTCCGCCGGGGCGGGTAGCTGTCGCATCGCCGCCATCAGCCAGTTTTTGAGTGTCGGTCCCCGTCTGGGACCCACTCGGGGTTCGGAAACAGCTTCGTGGACGCTGTTTCAACAAAAAGACCCTCTCCCTAACGCTGCTCCGGGATTGCGAAGGTTTTCTTTGTTCCATCTGTTTAATTAAGCAATTAACAAATTGAACAAAGCTTGAGAGTAGGAGCGATCTCTCTAAGTAGGAAATACAGGCAGAAAGAGCTGTTTTCTCTCTATTTCCAAGATTATTTTTTTCTCCTGAAATAGATTTCCATTAAATCAGAATTTGAAACCACCCTCCTCCTGCAAATTGTGGCCCGAAATACTGTGGGTTCGGGGTCCGCTGTCTCCGAGCTGCCAAAACATTTGTGTATTACTTTTGTGTCCATAATGTTGTTACATCCTATTACAGAAAGGCGTACGGTCAGGCAAAAGGGAAAACCCTTTTTTTTTTTTTTTTTTTTTTTTTTAGATTGAAAGCACGCCCCTGTCTGACCCGTCCCCAGCCCCTTCACACTCAGATTTTCATCACTTTTCAGTGACTATTTTAGATCTAGCTGGCATTTTAGAAGAACTCGAGAACTCGATCTACCCGATGAAAAGCTTGGGGCGGGGAGCGGGGAAAGCAGCAGTATTTACAGCAAGTGTGGAAATAAAGAAAAAAAAAAAAAAGCCAGACTGCCTGATCCATGGAAGGGTTTTGTCCCTGCTACACTGAATTTAATTCGGGATAATCAGGACGTTCACATTTATGTTTTATATTCGAGATTCGTGCATGTCAGATCAGCCAGAATTTATAGTTTCTTTTTCTCCCATTTAGTGTAAGGTGGAAGAAATCAGGCCTACTACAAACGCAAGAAACGAGGGGTTTGAAGGTAAAAAGGAAAACGGGATACTGTTTCTGGTTTCTAAGTGTATATATATAGATATAAAAATACACACACGCACGCAAGTGTATCTCCCCCCCACTCAATAGTCAAAAAGTGCTGAAAGTGATCTAAACAGAGACAGGAACAGACAAAGTGTGAATTGGTTTATCTCCACACCTCGAGTCCTATAGCTTGAAGGGTTTAATTTTTTTTTTTTGTATTTTTAAAAATATACATAAAATATATAATCTCTATTTTTGCAGATATTTTCAGGCAAATGTTTCATTCTCTTCTACCTCTGTTCTTCTCCAGTGTGTGCTCTGGATTAGAGGAGGCTGTGGACTCCTCTAATGATGGCCTGCGAGGATTTTGCAGAACGATCCTCAAATATTCATCAAAACTAATATTCGCTCTGTC
>NW_010523458.1:376-15599 GCF_000687285.1 Phaethon lepturus | reverse complement strand
CTTCCCAACCCCCTCGCGGCAGGCTCCTAGGTTCCCCACCCCTTTCTTTGCCTGGGGTCTGCCCGTCACCTCCCCAGGGCGGGCACCCTCTTGGTAGGCAGAGTAGGGCGCTGCAAGCAGAGAACCCTGAAGTCCTCCCTGGACAGGGCTGCCTGGATTGCCCCTGTGCTGCGAGGGGTGAGAGCTGTGCTGCCTGCTAGCCCGCCGGCCTGCCGGGCTCTGGCAGGAGCCCCTGGGCTGCCTGCGTGAGTGGGAGTGGGCTTGGGAAGGGAGGAAGCCCACCCATCAGGCTGGAAGCCCCCAGGTTCACCCACCACCAGTTGTTTTTTGTCAGTGTGTAATGTACCTAGACACCCAGGCAGAGCTTGCGTTCTCACTGGCTAGCTTTGTCTCAGGAAGAGATTTGACATGTCCCAAAAAGAGTGGTGCGACCTCCATTTTCCCCACCGGGACCTGCTTATCCATGGCCCAGAGATTGTCCATCTGAGCAGGAGCACCCAGCCCTGTCGCTTTAGCAGAGCCTGGTGGGTTGTTGTGAGACCGGCCTACCCTCTGAAGCCTGTAGGGGTGACATGGATGATTTTCCCTTGCCGCTTCCCTCTGAAGTTTGGTTCTCCATCTCTGAGCATCACACTTTGTGAAACAGATGAGCTGCCTCCTGCAGCTTTTGTGGTCTTCTGGGCAGTAGTGGAGAGCGGTGGAACGTGATGGCCATGTAATTGCTCATTACCAATGCCTGTCAATGTGTCTCGCTCTAGTGACGCTGTACGGCGTGTTCACCAACCACTACTCTGCGAATGGCCCATCTCGCTGTCTCCTGCTGGAGCTGCTGGACATCAGTGTGTCCGAGCTGCTGCTGCACTCTAGCAACCAGGGCTGCTCCATGTGGATGATCCAGCACTGCGCCCGAGATGTTCTCGAAGCCCTGGCTTTCCTGCACCACAAAGGCTACGTGCACGCAGACCTCAAGCCACGCAACATCCTGTGGAGCGCAGAGGAGGAGTGCTTTAAGCTCATTGACTTTGGACTTAGCTTCAAAGAGGGGAATCAGGTTTGGAACATGCTGCTCTTGAAACAGTTGGCTCTGTGTTGAGTTGTGTGGGTCTGTGATGCTCTAGGCTCATGAGTGTAGGACTCAGCATGGTCTGATCAGAGTAGTAGCTGAGCTGATGCTGAGGGTTTCGTGGAAAAGGCTAAAGTGTTGTCTGGCCCCAGAAACAGAAGCTCATGTTCCCATTCTCCTTGCATGTCTTTGGTTTCTGTTGATGTCTTAGCCTTTGTGCTACACATGACCACGCATTCCAAAGTTAATGATGCACTGAAAAAAGTGGTGTCTCAGCTTCCTGGAAAGTTTACTAGTTTTTATGCAGTCAGATGCGTGGGAGCACCCAGATATGTAGAATTTCCTTTTATCATCCCTTATCATATGTAGTAGTAATCCAGGCTTCGCCATCAGCCTCCCCAGTCAATTGCATTATCTCTGGCAGTATCCTTGTGCTTATCTTTAATTTCATTCTATCTTCAGCAGCTTCCCTTTTTCAGGAAGTCTGGATATTTCTTTCCCATGTCATTGTGCTGACGAAAGCCCATACTCTGGTTGTGGGTAGGCAGTGTCCGTTCTTTACTGACACGGGCAGATCTCTGCCTATTCTGCTGTGCTTTTCCTGTTTGCTGGGCTTTCACTCCCTCTTCATGCTGTCACTTTTTTTGTTTTGGTGATACTGGGTTTTGTAAGTTTGTCCTTGCCCTTTTTATTCTCTGATGAAAAGCAGAGAGGCTCAGGAGGTTCTGCCATTGACTTGATAGAGCTTCTTTTCATCCCTCCCTCTCTCAGTAACAGCCTGTGAGGGATATCAGTAAAGCTTTTTCATCAGGTAGCCTCTTAGCAAATTTGCCTTTAATCACTGGATGATGGGCAGCTATGATTTTTTTCTGTGCACATGTTGTTCTGGCTTGTCCCTACTCCATGCACTCTACTCATTTAGAGGTTTTAAATTCATATACTTTCTTTACTGGTTTACCTGGTATTGACGGTACAGCCCACTGATCTGTGAATATCTGAGGATTGTGTGGGTGACCTGTCTCTCAATTCTTTGGTGCAGGAGTGGTTTTTAATATCTGTACTTCTTAACAACTCCTCCATGTTGTTCTTCACTTCTCCCACGTTGTTGGCTGAGTGCTGGTTTGTGCTGCTAATCTGTTGCTGTCTATCAGCAAAAAACATTCTCCTGGTGTCCTATGTCTAATGCAGATACGTTTTTTTCTGAATTCAGGGCTGTGTTTTGCTGCTTGCTCTGTGAGTTGCCTCATAATAGTTGATCCAGATGTTTTATTTCCTTCCAGTTTGGTTCCTTCCAATCTGCTTTCTTTGTGCTGAGTTGCCTTTGCCTCTTCTCAGAAATATGCTGGCTATATGGGTGAACCTTCTGACCCTGCTTTGAATGTTCACTGGGTATCAGCTTCTCCTCACCACCCCTGCCTTGCAGCACACGTTGCACGATTTCCTTATCGGAGTCACGACTATGCTACTTTCATTAGTGACAACTCTGCCAAGCTTATCCTTGCATAACTTTTCCTGCTGTTACTGTTTAACAGAGAATGGCCGCACATAGAGCAAGGTCTTAGTCACTTACATCTCTCAAAATGCTTTAGGTGGTAGGAGTGAAATTTCATCTCACAATTTTTGCTGCTGGCAATGGCCACGGTGTTTTCTCTATCTCTAAATGTTGTTTGGTGGGGCTGCTGAACTCCTGCTTTTGCCATGCTAGAGGTTCTGCTCTTTGCTGATAGGAGGAGGGATGCTGATGAGCAATTTGTGTATCAGGTTTTTTTTAAGTTCATTAGCCACTTTTCCGTTCTGTTGCCTGAAAATGTCTTTTGTAAACTTTATTTTCAGTCAGATAATTTTGATTTCAATATATTCCCCAGGAAGAATTCCCAATCCTGTGCCTTATCCAGGAAGTAGGTTTGCATATTCTTCTGTCATTCCTTGAGTCACAGCAGTGTGTCTAAAATGAGCCCTCCCGTGTTAAAAAGGCGCTGCATGCTGTTTGTCTTTGGACACTCACAAGACTTGGCTAGCCAAAGCCACCACTGACTGGTAGGGTATTGGCTGTGAGCAGCAGGCTGGACTGGAGACCTTCAGAGCAGCCCCTCCAGCCAGCACCTGTGTGATTCTATAATTTCCTGTTTTCTTTTAAGCAGGCAGCGTGCAGGCAGTTTATTTTACTCTGCCAGCCGTGGCAACCGGGCCAGTATTGACTGCTGCAGCACTGCTGGCTGCCGGGGAGGGGAAGGAAGAGGTGCGTGGGAAGTGCCTTTGATAATTTCCTTGTCTGAGCATTAGGTGCCTGCTTCGTTCTTTTAGTGTTTTGTTCCAGAGAACATCAGAATTGAATCCTTTGAATAATGGAAGCTGTTACAGATCCTCACTGTTTAGACTGGGCTGTTTGTACTCTCATGCAGCCAGCGTGGGTGCATGTTGTGCATTTTTGACCCTGATCCTGAAACTTCTAGAGTCTTCTGCGCTTATGAGAGGTTAACGGGCCAGTCTGTAGTGATATCGAGCCTCTTCCTCCCAGCAGGGCTGTCTTTCAGAGAGATCAGATGTTAGTGGGATGCCTGCTGTTTTGCTGGGAGATGTTGTCTCTTCCAGACAGTCTTGTTTTTTTTCCTCATCAACACAGCAGTATGGGGTGTGCCTGCCTAACATGACTGTACATGGCTGTACGGTGCTTTCTGTCATTTTGGTGACCCATTTGGAAAGGCCTTTGTGAACTCATTTAAGGATAGAACGGAGAACCTGAATCTGGAAAATTGACTTTTTGTGCTTGTTTGATCTTCCATAGGATGTGAAATATATTCAAACAGACGGGTATCGGGCTCCAGAGGCAGAACTGCAGAACTGCCTGGCACAGGCAGGGCTCCAGAGTGAGACGGAGTGTACCTCTGCTGTGGATCTGTGGAGTCTGGGAATCGTTTTACTGGAAATGTTCTCAGGAATGAAACTGAAACATACAGTCCAATCTCAGGAATGGAAGGTGAGTGAGAGCTGCTGCAGGCATTTTTCCTTGCACCAAACAAGTCCGCCTGCTTCTTGTTTGTAACCTGGATTTGTGAGGTAGCACCTGGCAACTAGAGAGTGTTTCCAGGAAGTTTCTGTAATCCTATTGCCTTGAGAATTAAGGTTCCGGAGCCTTAAAGGCCCACCTGCCCTGTGGGACTGGCGTGTCTGAATGCTGCCTGTGTTCATGTTACTGAACGCTGAGGGTTCCAAGGAGTCTCTGTTTGGAGCCTGTGTCTTGCCAAGATCTGTGAGGTGAGTTGCCCTCCCTATAGTGCGGCACAGAAGGAAGAACGAAATGGATGGCTGATGGCTGCCAGCTAGTTCAGCAGCACAATGACAGAGGAACGATTTGCTGGTTTTAGTCTAACTTTAGCTCTAATTTGAGGATCTTCTTTTAAGTCTATATCCTGAGAAAACAAGAGGAAGGCTCTCTGTTGTGAGTGTGGAGCCTGACTGTGCTCTGTTCTGTATGAAATAGTTTTGTTTTGTGCTCCCCTTCCCGGTAAGAATATACTTTCAGCATCATAACGTCCACAGTAACAGCAAATTTGCCTGCACATGGAAATTTCCAGCTTCTGCACAGGCAAATGGGAAAAACTTAATCTGATGTGGGCCTGCTTGTTTAACATGTGAGGCTGGAGCATTGGGGATCTCTCACAAAGTGCCATAGTACCAGAGGCCTCTATTTCCAGTCCAGAAAATGATGGGATATTGCAAGCTTTGCACTGGTATTTTATTTTTCTCCCTAAGCACTCTTTCTTTTTCTTTCCAGACAAACAGTTCTGCCATCATTGATCGCATATTTGCCAGTGAAGGGGTGGTTAATTCAGCCATTCCAGCTTATCACCTCAGAGACCTTATTAAAAGGTATCTTATCATATTTACTAACTGTTGCTTAAAGATGTACTCTGTAAAGTCTCATGCCTTGCTCTTGGTAACTTAGTGTCTACACACCTAACATTTTTTTTTTCTTTTTAAAAAAATCTCCCTGCCACTATGTTAGTAACAAGTGTAAACATTAGCAGAGACGCTTCAGCTCCTCCGATTTTGGCACAGTTTGGACTAAGCACATAAAGAATATTAGTCATGATGTTCATCATTTGCTGTTTCAGTGCTTTGCACTTCCTGCCAGTGAGATTATACTTGGAGAAAAATGGAGATTTTGCTGCTTTAGGGGAGTGTTGTCAGAAATGAGGAAGGGGGGCAGACAGTGCTGCTTCTCCACTGCTGTCAAGATTCAAATGCACTTGTGCAGCTCTCTACCAAGAGGTCTGCCGAGGGGATGGTTTTTGCTGTCCTGTGACTCTGCTCTGAGGCTACAGAGTGAATGAGGACACAACCTGGCAGAAATAGCATCGGGAGCCACTGGTAAAGCTGAGTAGGGGATGTTCTCAGGCAAGCCCTGGGCAATTAGCTGCTTTGAATCCCATTTGTGGAAAGATGTGGGAGCTCCTCAGTGTGCGATCACTTTCATGAGGTTGCATGTGTGCCTGAGGTGTGGACTGAATGGTCTGGGGAGCTGGAGCCAGAATATGCAGCATTCTTTGTGAACTTGTAAGTGAGCAACTTCCATCATTTGGTGCTGAGAGACATCGAGAAGGAAAGCCTACTGTAGCCTATACCCAAAATGCTTTCAAGAGATCCTTCTGGTGTGCTTCAGCTGTGAATTGGAAGACGTGCTTCTCACTCTTCTCTTTGTACCGTAAGCACCCCAAAGATAGGGCATTCCTCTGTACTGGCTTCCAGCCTGAGTTGAATTTGTCAATGCAGGAATCACCTGCAAGAGCATAAGGGTGTCTCTTCTCTTCCAGCATGCTTCATTGTGACCAAGGAAAGCGAGCCTCTGCTGAGAAGGCTTTATGCAGCCCGTTCTTCAGCATTCCCTTTGGTAAGCTGTGCACGTTGCCCCTGCTCGCGACTTTCTCAGCATGTATTGGAAGCAGCACAGAGTGCAGTTAAACTCTGTTGTTTCTGGTTCTGGCTTCCTTGCTGCTCCTTTGCTCTTTGCAGCGCTCGCCAGCCCTCTGCGGTACCACAGCAGGCAGGTCAGAGCGAGGCCTGTGCTCTCAGTGCTGCCCTGCTCCTCTAGCCCTGCGGGCTGTCGCTTTTCCCTGGTTGGACTCCCACTAAATTCTGCCCAGGTCAAACTGCCCAGAGCATTCATTTGAGGGGAAAAAATAACCAAGGCACTTGCCTAATATTGTGACCGTTAAGGTGCTTTTGAAGAGTGCGGTATACTATTTGTGGCAGGTGGATGGTTTTTCTTATGCCAAGAGTTTCCCAGTTCAGAAGCCCAGAATGCGAGTGACGGGGCAGTGGCTGGTGGTAGCATCTGCTGCTGTCTCCTCTGCACAGGTCGGATAGTCCCAGTGTGTTCTCATGGTGCGAGCCTATTTTTGCAGTGACTGGCCTGCCACTTCTGGTGCCTGTGTGGCAGGTCACAGACACATGTCACTGTTGCTTTGATCTGGCACTTTCTCTTCAATTTAATGAAATGGTGCTGTTTCCCCAGGACCCTCCCATGTGGGTTGCAGGCTGTCAGCAAAAGATGGGCTGAGACTGCCCTGTTTACGCTCGTATCCCTCCCTGTTTTCTGTTCCAAAAACAACATGGTAGCATTCTCCAGAGCTTGCCTGCTTTCAAGAACACCAGTGAAGAACCCTGTGTCTAGCTTTTCTGCAGGGTGAATTAATCCTTCAAGCATACAGATTTTGGCTGGGCTAGCATTTTCCCTTGAATCTCAGCCCTGCTTTTCTTAAGCTGCTTGGTGTACCTTGCAGTGAAGGTTAAGTATTGCCTCTTGAGGTCACGTCAAGATACTGCCGTTCCTGTGTATTAGGCAAAGGTAACAAACTCATTCCTGTTTTCAGACTTCTCTTGCATCTCAGAAACTGGGACTGTTGTAATCAAAGCCACCTTCCATGGAAGGAGCTGAACCTTCAGCCAGTATCGCTTTAGAGCAGAGGGAGTAGTACATCAGCAGTGCATTTTGGTCTAGTTTTAAACACACAGACCTCTAACTGTATCTAAGAAGGTGCTTCTGTGGTTAGTGCAACAAGTTTATACAACAGCTTCAATATTTCTTAGTTCCTGGTTCTCTTCTTTGCCAGACTTGTACATAAGCTTGTCTGCACAAAGAAGCATTTACTGTTGCTTTCCCAGGAAGTCAGAAAATTATCTGTCATTGCCTTTCATTCGGACATGGTAGTTCTGTGCAGAGCTGACAGCTGAAAATGGCTTTCCTAATCATTTACAGCCAAGTCTTGACTTTCCAGTTCACCAACTTCTTTCCTGAGCTGCTTGCATGCTGCATTCCTCTGTGTTGTCAGTGTGGTTAGTATCACCTGGCACTTTGAAGAGGAGCAGAGGGGCTCAGCAGAAAGTACCTCCTAGGGCAGAAGGGTATTGCCAGAAATGCATGTCACTTGGTTACAGGAAGACGAGGTGGCTTTGAGTCCTGGGGCTTGGTTTGTCTCCCTCTCTGAAGAAAGACATGTGAAATGATGGCCAGACTTACTTGAATAAAAGGGGCAACATATAAGACCGAGGTGACACTTAAATGTTCTTTTAGTCCCCGGTTCGTCTGATGTTGTCTGTGGAAGAATGGTCCAAGAGGTTCGCTTGGAGCTGGAACATGCCTGGTTATCTGAAGCACGTTTCTTTGAAGGGCTGTCCCTGAGCGTCATCTGGGCAACATCTAGACTGATAAGACCTTTCATCCTCTAAGCTTTTCATAAGGATTCTTCCATGTCAGGCAGGAGGAGATTTTTAGTCCGTGTGCTTGCCTGTCATCTCCTCTTGCACTATGAAATCAATGTCTTCTGTCTGCGCCTGGCAGAGATGTCAGCTCCCTCATCTGTATTGTGTACCTACCGTACTGGAAAAGTATTTCCAAGGAAATAAGAGCCTGCTATCTTTGCAAACATAGTCAGAGGGCTCAGACTGGAGAACTGGAGCCGTATCCTCCCTCCTCTCTCACTGTCAAGTGTGAGAACTGTGAGGTACAGCTATTGTGTTCGGCTACTATAGGTGCCAATACTAATAAAAACATTAACACTCTCCAAGTACTGCAAGTTGGACTCCCAGATCTTAAGGTCATGACTGGCCTGCCAGTCCCTTTCAAGAACATGAAATCAACTTTTTGTCCCTGGAGAAGTGACACTGTCCCTGCTGGTCTGAGTTTCAAGAGGACTGGGTGTCCTCTGGGACATGACTCTCATAGTTTGGAGTTAGTCTGTCCACCTTGACTGTTCCCTTCTTCCACAACAGTATCCACGCAACCCTGTTCAAGGCCATCCTGGAGCTGCCTGTTTTCTAGAGCCAAGTGCCCCATGACAGCGGGCTTTATTTCTGCTTCTGTGAAGTTGTTCACAGGATCACTGCTCAGCCACCTTGTGGCCACCCTCTTGTGGCCATGCCTTATTCTATAGCACTGCATTGTTTAAGTAACTAGGTAGTTTTCCCCATTTCTGTTGCAAGATTGTGTGGTGGTCTTCAAAACAGGGCATGGCAGTTGAATTTTGAAGGGGGGAGGGCTTACATGATGTTTGGGGAAGAACTGAAAGATATGCTAGAGAGACTTGAGGCTTGTTCCTTAGTATAGCTTAAGAATTGGAGTTACAGAAGCTGGCCAGCCTGTTTTCAGCTCGTCTGGTAGCAGTAACAGGAGAGGCAGGTTGCAGAGTAGTTCTTTTCATCTTCTCCATATATATGCACCGGTTTGCTCAGCTAGCACAGCTCTTCAGGTCACATCAATTTCTGAATCTGAGCTAAGTAGACATAACTCTAGTTGTAATTTCTGCTAGCTTTGTAATTTTAAAAGCAGTTTCAGGTGCTGGCCTCAGTATAATTGCAGAGTGTACTGAACCCTTTGGAAGAGTCCCTCAGTGCAGAGGTGCAGGTAAGTTGGAAACAGGGAGAATACAGGCTGTAAATGCAGGTAATAATGAAGAGAAGCAAAACGGTACTGCAAAGAGCAGTAAGTGCTTGCGTGTGGTAGTGCGTATTGAGTCAACTTCCTGTTTTCTTGCTCCTTTGGACTTTGATTTCTTTTCTCTAATTCTGTGGGTGTCAAACAGCTCCCCATATCGAAGATTTGGTGATGCTCCCCACGCCTGTGCTGAGGCTGCTAAATGTTCTGAGCGATGCTTCACTGCAGTGTGAAGAAGAATATGAAGGTTGGTGCAAGCCGTGCAATTCCCATACAGCAATATTGTCTTACAGACTCTGTTTTGTGTGGTGTTGGGGATGTGAGAGCAAGCAGAAGAGCAATAGGCGTAAGAGCAGCAAACTAAGAGCTGCTCAGCTGAGATTTGGTACCAAGGGGGTCAACTGCACCAACAGAGAATAGACTAAGATATTGAGACAGAAAGCAGAGCTTGCAGTGAGTTCTTGAAGGATCCCAGATTTTAAAAAATATTAAAAAGTTTATTTGCTTCTTTGGTTAAATGCCCACAGACCTCCTAATGTGTTTGTGGTTCTGAGCTTCTGCTGGACATGCGCAGGACTCTCGAGCCCAGTACCAGCAATCCTCAGAAGTTTGTTAGTGAACTTACCTAAGATCTCAGCAGAGAACTGAAGTATCTCATTGGAGTTCTTAAACTGTATAAAAACTATACATGGTAGGTGGCAAGGCATGTCGGTGGAATTTGGATTTCTGCTTGCTCTCACATCCATGTGCGTGGCAAAAGCTGCAGGGCTCTGGGGATATGAGTTTAAAAGGCTGGGTTCTGCTCACACAAAGCAGTGTTTGTGGCAGCTACTTTAGTTCACCTCCTCCAAATGCCATAACAACAACAACAAAAAAGCATTCACAAATCCCAAATGTTTTAGCAACTGTCAGGCCAGGCTTTGTGTGCAAAGAAAAGCACTGTCCATGTGCTCCAAGCCCCGCTCTTGGGGATTCGCTGCCTGCAGGTCTGTGTTCCTGAGCCTCAGTTCAGACACTTAGTCTTGTTATGTGGCCATTAAGCAGTGTCAGCTTCTGCTGTGGCATGTCTCAGTTGTTTATTTTAAATTGAGAGGAAGAGACTACATGTTGACTGAGTGTTCATGATGTGTTCATCTGGCCTTCGTTTCTTTCTTGGCTCATCCTGGTTTGCAAAGCAAAAGACAACTATCTCTTTCCTTTCTTAGATATCCTGGAAGACATAAGGGAGGAGTGTCAGAAATATGGACCAGTGGTTTCCTTGCTTATTCCAAAGGAGAATCCTGGTAAAGGCCAAGTAAGTGAATGGAGGGAAGAGGCTGTGTATTCCCACGTATGCTCAGGACTGCTGCTCAGCTCCTGGAAATCTCCTGGCTGATGGCAGTGCTAAAAATAGCTGTTTATCTTGAAGGGCAGCACAGGTTCTTTCCCGGTTATGTAGGGTTGCCTAACCTGGGAGGTCCCCAAACAGCTTTAGCAGAGGAGCTAGGATATGGGAGGGGAGAAACCAGTGGGTGGGAGAGGAAGCATTGAGGATGTAAAGCATCATCATACTTTCTCCCACCTTACCAAACATGCCTTTAGAAATGAGGAACAAGAGGTGACACTCCAGTTCAGAGGTGTAGCTCCTTCTTTTTTAGCTCCATTGCTCTGGGCTCAGCAGAGGATAGAGGCGAAAAATTTGTTTGGGAGCTGTTTCCCAGTTGCAGGAGTGGGAGAGGGTAGGTGGCAAACTGCACTGGAAGTCCTATTTCTCCTATTTCTCCTCTCTTTTTCAGGTCTTTGTTGAATATGCAAATGCTGGTGATTCCAAAGCTGCCCAAAAAATGCTGACTGGAAAGATTTTTGATGGCAAGTTTGTTGTGGCTACGTTTTACCCACTGAGTGCCTATAAGAGAGGATATCTGTACCAAAACTTGCTGTAGGCAGTAGCAACAATCAGGAGAGTTGTCTTGCTCCTCTTCCTCACATGTTTTACAGTTGAATGTACAAAAGAGCTTCCTAGCCCTGCTTTTGAGTCATCTGTGAAGGAGAGATGCAAAGGACTTAACTGGGCTTTGAAACGTTTACTGCTGCTTTGTGATGTGCAGAGGAGGCTGGGATGGCTTTCAGCGTGTGCTTGTGTGTGTGTTGTGCTTGCTCGTTTACATTGGATGTGTGGCTTTGCCCCGGCGGGCGCTTGGGTGGCAGGAGTGGTGACTGTGGGAGCCTGGGAGGCCGAGCGGATCTTGGCAAGCGCTTTTAAGTGAAGCAAGACCATTTAAAGTCTTAGCTTTAGCACTTGATGTTGCTCTGGAGAGAGTTTCTTTGTTAAGCTTTCCTGTAATTCCTGTGTTCTTCTCCAGTGCAGAGGAGGAAGGCTTCCCTGCCTTTTGTTGATATCTATGGTAAATAAAGAACTAGAAGCATCATCTTCTCTAATTTAGACCAGGAAGACTTTTAAGTCTTCACATCACATAGAGCAGATAGAGGCAGTGAAATCAGATCTGCTGAGCCTATGGCATTACCCTGTCACCATCTTGTGACCCGAGAAGAGCCATCCATCTGACCTGGCACAGATAGCATGCTGGGCTTAGGCAGTCTGGGTGATGCTGCCTGCAGTCAGCTGAACTTGCTTGTATGCCTGGGGTGTGCAGGGACTGATGGTGGATACATGTCGTCAGAGCAGTGCCAGCCTCAGTCCCAACACAACCTGTAAGCACTTTGTAGCCTGAGGTGATGTGAAAACCCTGTTGTGTGGAGTCATCTTTTTAGCATATACCCTGTGCTGGCACTGATGCTCCCTAGCTCTGATGCCAAATCATCCGTAATATGTAAGCGTCTTTAGGTGATATTTTAGGAAAGGAGTGCTATAGCACGCAGTATTCTTTGTGTCTCAGCAGGACTCCTGCCCTGTGAGTCTTATAAGAAAGAACAAATATTTGTCTGTTGTAGGTCCCATGCTTGGCTTTTCTGTGTTGTGCGTTTTGGTTTTGCATTAACCCAAATTTGTAGATTTGTAGATTAGAAGCACTGACACTTTTGGTCCTTCACAGGTTACACAAAGGGCCTGAGGTAGTCTGAGACCCTGTATGGGAAGGGCTCGGTCAGTCATCAGACTTGACTGGCCAGGAGAAGGTCTTTCGCAGTGTCAGGGACAACAGCCATTTGCTTTTGGAGAAAAAAAACTGGGTGAGCAGCATCTCTGCTCCCCCCACCCCGAGACAGCTCTCTGCTCATGTGGCTTCAGTGCGCAGGCAGAAGCTCGCTCGCATAACTGCTGGCGTGGGGTAGGCTGTTTCCCAGGGGTGTGCAAACCCATACATCAGCAGAGGCTCTCCCTGCAGCGGTGGGCACTTTGCTCTTGGGGAGTGCAGTGTGGAACAGCCCTACGTAGAGGGGGACCAGCATATTTTGGCTTGCAGCCCTGGTACCAGTTTTAGTGAGGAGGAGAGCCCTTGTGAATTCTTTTCTCCAGCTGAAATACTTGTGGGCAGCTGCCTGAACCATCTCTGACCTTCCCTGGAATAACACCTGAATTACCTTGCAGTTTCCTTTTTGCATCTTGCTGATGCTGGACTTGCTGGAATCCTGCGCTTAAAAGTTCCTCGTGATTTTTGCCCCGTGCGCACGTATGCAGCGTATCAGGAGATCCAATGTCTGTAGCATTTCACGAGTCCCAAGTTCCCCTCTGTGCTGGAGTAGAGTCCTGTCTACTGTGGCCCTTCCCAAACTTTCCCCAGAAAGGACCAATCTCTCTGAATTTTTATGTTGCCTTTGAGGTGGTAGGTTTTCCGGGGGGGGGTGGGGGGGGGGCGGAGATCCCACAATGAGTTTTAAGGTGCAGTTTGCTGATCAGACTTTTTTCTGGGAATTATGCTATTTTGGCATACAGTAGCTGTAAAGCAGCTTTGCATAGATGGGGTGTGTGATTCATTGCTTTTAATTTAAACTGTCCTTGCAGTGAAGCACCTTTAGTGTCTGGAAGGAATTGGATAATTAATTGGGTGAGGCTTTTTCCTATATGAAGAGCAGTGTTTGAAGTACTGTAAGTATTGGTAGATACTGACTGACCTCCTCAGCTCTGTGTTCTTGCTGTCCCTGGAGGGCTGAGCCAGGGGTGAAAGCCCTTTGGCCCAGAAATTCAAGTGTTGAATGCCATCATGTCAGCAGCATAAAGCTGGCTGCCTGTGTGCCTGTCAGCTGGCAGAAGCAGACCCAAGAGCTCCCGCTCCACTGAGTGCCAGCCCATGTGGGGAACTCCCCTTGGTGCAGGATGTGAGGTCTGTCACCTACAGTGGTACTGGGACAGGGAGATCCCAGGGTGCAGATGCAGAACTTAAATGCATTTAAGTTCTCGCATGTGTTTGTCTAGGACTGCGAGCTGCTCTGTCATCTTTCAAGCATATCTCTCTTTCAGTCAGAATAGTGCTTTGGATTTGCAACTAAAGATAAAGAGCTGTGCCAGAATTAATCTTTAGAGAACTACAACTTGTTCCTGCAGCATGATAGAGCCGTTCCACCAGAGTTTGCTGGGGGTTTGTTCAACTGCTTTAATAAGAGCTAAATAAATCTATAAGATGCAAACCTCTGCCACCACATTTTCTCTCAGGATGCTTATTGACCAGGCTTGAGCACTGAGCTGGGCAAAAACTCCAAAGCTGCTTTTTTTTATTTTCGTTCTGGCAAGAGTCAAAGATGCTGATCTCTGTCCTGTCACTGGATCCAGCCCCTGGCTTCCCTCTGCAGGCTGTGGGCTACAGGGAGGTTTAGAAACTCCTCAGAGCAGAAGCATTTTATCATTATCCCACACTCTCTGCCTTCAAAGCCTTTCTCTATCAAGCTGAAGCTCACTCTGTGTCTCAGTGAGCTGTTGGTGGCTTGGCATAAGTTTCAGCCCTGCTAAAACCTGTGAGTTGCTTAACCCTAGATTGTATCTGAAGTGTGTGTGGTGATTTGATCCAAGGCATCTGTTGTAGTACATGCCTGGATGGGCCTGGCTTTCCTTATCTCCAAATTACTGCCTGCTCAAGGTGCAGAGGTGTTGGGGCTTTCCACTCAGATGCTCGCTGGGTTCTTGGTCTGTGCTGCTGACACGGCTCCCTCCAAACAGCCCTCGGCGTAGCATCAACCTGCATACTCCCAGCTAAGCGGCAGCTGGATGTGGAAACCCGCAGGCTGCCAGAGATCTGCTCTGGGGAGGGAAGGCGTGAAAGATGAAGCCTCTAGAGACAGCCGGGGAAGGCTGGCGCTGCTCTGGTGTGATACCAGGGCAGGCACCCGGCCTTCCTCCGCAGGAGGAGGGCAAGCCAAGGGGTTGGGTCCCCTTGGAGCGTGTGTGTGAACGGGAAACACAGTGCTTTGCTGTTCCATGGTGGTGTTTGGGTTTTGTAGCTGATCTGACATGAAATGTAGCTGCCAATCAAAGAGTAGCTGTCTTCCTTCTGCCACTGATGTCTGGGAGCAATGCGGGAGAGAAGGGTCTTTACACTTCCACCTATTTATTATATGTGAGGAGGGTAATGGGTTTTTAAATCACTAGTCAAAGCACAAGTCAGCTCCGATCTTAGTTCTATTCTTGATTTTATTCTGACTGGTCTCCAGCCTCCTCACCGCAAAGCCCGAGCACTGCATTGCACCCGGGTTTGTCTTTCCAGAGCGCTGAGCATATTTCCTCCCTCTGCGCCGGACCCTGTACCCTGTACCCTGTGCTTCCCTCCGGGTTAAATGTCAACTGTTGTATCCCGCCACGCACCGTCGCTGAACAGATGTGTGCTTGATGCAGGTGATTAATAAATGATGCTTCAGTACGAAGTGGTGGTTCAGCCAGCTTTTCTTGTGGGACTGCCAATGAAATGCCACGTGGGTGAGCAAGGTCTCTGTCACCCTGCACCAGTTTTCCGGGGGGGCCAGGGCGGTGCCCCAGCCGCGGTGCTTGGCAACGGTCGCTGCGAGGAGTCGGTTGCTCCTTGCTCAGCCCCACCAGCGCGGCTGAAAAACCCGCTGGGAGCACCGGGGTGACCTTTGCCCAGCCAGAGCCATCCCTTGGGCCTGTCTCTCCTGCGGCAGCACCGCTTACTCATGCCATGCCCGGGCAGTTTCCACGCTCGCTCTGGCGTAACGGTTTCCGAAGTGAGATCATCTGGAGGAAAATTGCCTCTTGGCTGACGTGGGCCGCTGCCCCGGGAGATGCTGTGAGTTGCACAACTTTCTGCAGCCGGGGCCCGGATAGGATGCGTGGGGTGCGGTGG
>NW_010523458.1:0-201 GCF_000687285.1 Phaethon lepturus | reverse complement strand
GGATCGCTGCAGCAGTGTGCGCTGGGGTGGGCCCCGGCACGGCTCCCGGGGCACGGCTGGCCGAGAGCTGCGCTCTGCGAGGCACTTCCTTCGCAGAGACCTCACTGCCCTGTTTGCGGTGCGTTTTGGGTGGGTGGGTTTTTTTTCCCCTGCGTGTCTCTTCCCCTCTTTCTGTAGGAGGGGGGCGGCTGCCCCACGCCC
>NW_010523457.1:246-10088 GCF_000687285.1 Phaethon lepturus | reverse complement strand
GCTTCTGCATAAGGAGGGTATTTGGCCCAGTTTTGTGAAGAGACCGGGCAGAATTTAGCTGTGTTTGACGGTCTCTCCGAAAAATAAGTATTCAGGATGGACGCCTGAAAACGAAGCACAAAGAATAGCAAACACTTCGTTTGCCTGCATGTCATAAAAAGCAAAATGCCCTTTAATGTTTTTATGTGCATGCTATTCTGTCTAAGCTTTTCAATCAAGAGGAGTCTTTTGTATAATATATACAAACTGCTAAAGAAGCAGTTATTAGTTGCAGTCTTTTAAATGTTAATGACTGAACCATAGACTCTCGAATAATTTATTTCCAGTCTGACATGTAAACACACTTAGAGAGTGTGGAAAAAAGTGGGGGCATCTTTTGTAAGCTTTGCAATATGTCATACGATTTCTCTGGGCTGGAGTCGCTCAGAAGTTGTTGGAGGTGAGTCAGCATTGATAGTGTCCCTTTTTTTAGTGTAGCTATGTTATACTAGAACCTGAAAATATATTAGTAAACAGTTGACGCGATTGGAGTTGCTTTACGTGACTGCGTATAAAGCTACAGTGGTGAAAGCCTGACTTCTGAGTCTACAAAAGGTAGATATTTTTGAGATGTGGAGCCTGCCTGTTCTGTTGTATTTGGGTGTTGGTGTTTGCTAAGAGGGTGTTCCTTGATTCCTGTTCAAATCAAAACAGGATACTCAGTCTTTTTTTATTGTATTAGGTTACACAGATGACATGAACCAGTGTTTTTTCAGGGTGAGGAGCTAAGTAATTTTTCAGGATTGCAATCAGACATGTTTTTTATGATGTTACAGTCTTAGAAGGGCTGGTTTAATAATTTTGAAATTTGAGATGCAGAGAAGACTTTAAAGCTGTGGAAAAGTACAACCAAATAAACACAAAGTAAATTTATTTATCAAATATATGACAACTTTAATACCCCAAAACTTAGGCAGCTTTTTCATGTCAGGTTTTTTTTACTTTTCCCTTTCCTACCATAACTTAAATATTTGTTTAGCCTTAAGTTACTTGTACCTCATACGAAAAAGCAGACCATGTGCTGTGAACTCTGATTCTCTTTGTTAACTATAAACTCCTTTTGCATACTGTAATTGTCAAGAGCAGTGAAGAGAGAACAGTTCAACAGATTTTGTATCTCATCTGATTTGTTTGACTAAACCAACAGAAAAGTTAATTCTTTTTTTCCTGTTGGAAAAGGGGCTACAAATACTACATTTTCCCTAGCTATTAAAGATTTCCAGGCCCTGACTGGATCAGTCTAATTTCAAGTCCTCGCCACAACCTTTCTGTAGTTAGACCCTTTGACAGCAGGGTGCACATGAGCTTTTAAAGTGATCTAAAAACCAAAGCTACCTTTCAGATGCATTTGTCAGGCTGAATGCTTAGGCATTATTATTGGCGTGCAGCCTGGCTGTCGCGTAGTTAGAAGTCCCGTTCCTGCTCTCCCTGACCAAAATAGTAGGTGGTTTGTGCTGCTGATACTAAGCCATCTGAACTGCGTGTGCTCAGAGAGCAAGGATGTAAACACAGAGCTCAGAGGAGAATCTGGGCCGCAAGTGGAGCATGCCATGCTGCTGGGCTGTCTCTGTAGGGCAACGCCATTGCTCAGCATCTATGTACACATGCAGTTTTATCACAGACCAAGTCAGTGCAAGTGCAGGAGAATTTACTGGCTGCATACCAGTGTCAGCTCTGAATAAATTACAGTTAGACAGCAACATTTAGTGAGCGTTTGTCCCTTGGTCTGCAGGGCTTTTGGTGGTGACTTGTTCGTAAGTGTACTGTGGTATGGTCAAACCTCATGTTAACCCTAAAGAATTGCTTTTGAAGCAAGGGCAGTCACTGCATTTTCTTTATTCTTGTATAACTCAAGAGGCTGAATAGGCGAAGTGGAGTAGGAGTTGTCACTGAAGGGGTTTGATCAGGCAAAGTGCTCATCAGGTGATTGGGGCTTGCTGGTTTACGTTGTTCCGGGTCTTAACGTGAGCCTTAAGCAGAAGCACTGGTATACAGAAGGATGGGCAGAAGGAGAGTATCTGGATCCTATTCTTTGGTTGCAGTACATCTTTCTGTCTGGTCCAAGTTTATGTGGCTTTCAGTAAGTAACATGCTTTTCCCTAGTCCAAAGATTAAGGAACTAAAAAGAATTTAAAATGCTCACACGATTACTTTAGAGATAAAAGCATTTGTTGAACTGGTAAGAGGGAGCAGTGCACAGGTTTTCCCCTTGCTCCATTTTGAAGCAATCGGCTTGCCAGTCAAAAGAGGCTTTACACCAAATTTAACCATATTGTGCACATGAATGTGGGAAAGCAGGAAAAGTTCCACTGGCTATCCCTTGTGCTTAGTCCCAGCAAGTGTGCTGTGCAAGCGTCACTGGCTGGTGTTCAGCTCCTGTTTGTGGCTGCAATTTGTTCTCCTCTTCGTTGTGGCAACTAGCAGCAACTGGTCTTTCATAGTTCGCTATGTAGTACTGTAAATCCTAGCTGTGTGTAGTGCTTTAAGTTATTCTTACAGTTTATGCTTCGCTCCCTGCACACTTAATCTAATCGGTTAGGCTGTTGTAGTGTAAAACATGAGAAAACCTTGATGTGTGTTGTCTTGTGGGTTTGTCTTTTGGAGTACAGATAATCTGCATGTAATGCTTTGTGTGCTCTGATTTAAAATGAGAAAATACTTACAAAATCTGGATATTACTGTTAAATTATACTTGCAGGTGGAAGTGTTTCATTTATATAAGGCTTGTCATTCTATATTTGTAATTCTTAGATTGCAAGAAGACCCTCCTGTGGGTGTCAGTGGTGCACCATCTGAGAATAATATAATGCAATGGAATGCAGTTATATTTGGGTAAGAGTTTTTGATCATTGCAAAATTCTGTTATCAAAGGGCTAAATACAACAAAACCTGGGTTTTGTTTTTACAGTGATTCTCTTCTTTATGCACATAGAAGTCAGGAAATTTAGAAAAATGACCAAGTGTGCAGTTGCGGTAAAAATGTCTTTTCAGGGGCAATACAGAGTGCGTAGGGAAAAAAAAAATCTAAAATCAGTTCATCTTTTTTGTTGAATAAGGTTTGCATATGGCTTAATAAATAGGTTAGACTGTGTAGGAGTTGGGGTATGAAAAAGCAGGCTTCGTCTTTAAAGTACATAAGAGCTGCACGTTTGTGGCCATTAAATCCAGATGTATTAGCGGTGATTGGATTCATTCCCAGTGGAAGGAGGTACAGGTTCTGTCTAGGAAGTTATATTACATATCCTACAGAACAGGAACTGGCTTAGTATCCTTTCATAAAACTGCAGTATGCTTGCTAGTAATTTGCTTATTAATTCCAATCTAGTCACGTAATGGCATATGTATCGTTTGGGTTGATGAAAAGTAGATCTCTCGACTAGCAGACTGACTATGGGAAAGTGTCTTGCATATGACAAAGCTCTCGGAGGTTGCCTCTGGATACTTCTCTAAATATTTATATTATTTCCTCTACCTATATCTTGGGGAGGATGAGGAAGAAGATATGCATTTATTGTGCCTGTTTAGAAGTAGGTAATGATAATTTTTAACTGGAGTTTATTTTTAAAACCTTTCAGGCCAGAAGGGACACCTTTTGAAGATGGTAAGCAGCTAACTTTCATATCCTCTGTCATTCTTCCAAATATTGCTAATATTAACATTGTTCTGCTTTGAAAAAATAATAGATGTTATCTGTATAAAATTTGGAACAAACTAAGCAAGCAAGTGAAGGAGAAAGGTCTTGTTGGCTATAAAAATACTGTATTTTCATGTAAGCAATGTCTTGTCATAGTGGTCGATGGTTGGTTAGAAAGCTACGAAGCAATGCTTATATCAGGACTTGTTTATACATAGAACACTAGAGCTTTTAGTGAGGGAAGTTGGTCTAATGCTGCCAGATGTGTTTTCACATCTCTACAGCTGAACTTAAGAAGTCTGTACTTTTTCTGACTTCATGTTTGTGGCACGTTTGATTCATCTCTGTTCTTCTAATGAAGAACAGGTGAAATATCTTGAATTGTTCCGAATATAGAACTCGGTGAGGGGGAAGGAATACCAAATTTGTACATAAACATGAAAGTTGGTGTGTAATGAACTGCCTTTAGGCATATGAAGAATAATGAGCTTAATAATTACGGTATTATTGCAGTAATCGGCAGCAGATGGGTTTTTCTCTGTGTTGGGTTGGAGGAGTAACTTCAAATTATTCACTGATCCATAATAAAGGTTTTCAGTGAATCAGTCTTGAGCTCCAAAGACTGAGATTGCCGATTGTGAAATTCCAGTGTTTCTTTGCTGGCACTACAGTGCCTTCTTAATGAAACGCCTTAAAGTCATGGAAGTCCATAGAATCAGCATGTTGGTTCACAGAAAAAGGGGAGGGCAGTGGGATAATTGATGTTGGATTGAGCTGCCTTTGCCATGTAAACAGTGAGTCTCCAAGCTTCTACCTAGCTGCTGCTGCTAGTTTTATTACTATCACTAAGTAGTAGTTCCGTAGTTCCATTATCACTTGAAATACATGAAAATAAACAAGACTCAGTGTTGTTTGTTACATATAATGGTGAGGAGAAATACTGATCATGGAGCACATAAATTAACTTATGTTGTATATGTTCCTGGAGGTGCTGCTTTGTTGTTAGTTATCTGATTGTTTTTATGTTTGTTTGCACAGGTACTTTTAAACTAGTAATCGAATTTTCAGAAGAATATCCAAATAAGCCTCCAACTGTTAGGTTTTTATCAAAAATGTTCCATCCAAATGGTGAGTAAATAATTTTTATTTAGCCATAATACCCATTAAGTAGTGTGGTCTGGGTCATGTATTCTGAAAAGCTCCAGAATGCTTAACAGCTCTCCATCTCTCTTTATTGCCACCTCCTAAGTAGATGTCTAGGACAGCAACTGCTTCATGAAAAATTAAGAATTATGATGCTGTTAAGAAGCTGCTATCTGTCTCTTTCTAATCAATATATAGCCGCAGTAGCAAAGCCTGTGAGCATTTTCAGCAGCAGCCACACTTAGGTTAGCGCACAGAGGCAATTCTGGTTGCAGGTTCCTGCCCCCTGCCATTTAACAGCAATTGTGCATGTGCAGCCACATCGTGAATTGGAGTAGGGAACTGATCGAGCCAAACGTTATCTATTTCTGTCAGGCAAGATTTTAGCCAAGTTCTTTGTTTGGTTCATTGAACCAACCAGTACCAGCACAAGGAGGAAGGTGAGAGTGCCCAGTCGTAGGGGAGCGTGGAGGAGGAGGCGGCTGAGCCGAACTCAGTGATGAGGGCAGCGTTATAAGGGCGCACCGTGGTTCCTGCTCCAGCACTTGATAAGTTTTATCCAGTTACTCTTGCATGCAGGAAACAAAAACCATGCCTTTTGCCAAGCCCCTGTGTAGCAAAGAGGGGCATAGATTCAATTTGAGGGTTGAAGCATAAGCCCATTGCAGCATTTCTTGTTAGCTTGAGCCCTCCTTGAACAGAGGTGACCTTGGCTTCATTTCTGTGACTTTTTACAGTGCTGTCTAACCATTCATCTGCCATGTAATATGCAGGCCAGTGTGCCTCCGACAGGATTTTTGTAATTTGTTGGTTTTTGTTGGCATGAGCAAGCTAGAAGACTAAGGTGTAGGAGTTTGCGTGGTGAATCTGATTGATACAGGCTCTTGTATTAAGACTGCTGATAGGTATCCAGCAGAGGTAGGATTTCAGGCACACTGTTCAGTATTTTCTATTGACTGCCTTAGTGTCTCTGTTAGTGTAGTGAGTGCAGAATATGTGAGAACTCCCTCTGTTCAGTGAGTCCATTCAGAGTGCAAGATCCTCAGCTGGGGCAGTGGATTCCACTCCTGCAGTAAATGGCTCGCTGCTCCCTGGGAGGCCTCAGCTCTGCGTGTATCTGGGCCAGCCACACATGAGCAGCAAGAAACCAAGTCTGCCAGTTCCTGTGCTACTGCTATAATCTTTACACCTTCCTTCCTTCTACTCTTGAGTGTTCTGTTACTTCCAGTAATACATCTCCTTGAAAATACAAGATGTCAAACTACAGCAAATTGTCAGATACAACTGCTGTCCTCTTTCCTAAAGCATTAATTTAAGCACAGACTGAATTGGAACAGTAACTCTGCCTTGAACAGTATGTAATGAACAGAAGAGTTTCTAAATGTTACCGATGTTGTATTTACAGTTTATGCGGATGGTAGCATATGTTTAGATATTCTTCAGAATCGCTGGAGTCCAACGTATGATGTTTCATCTATTTTAACTTCAATTCAGGTAACTTTACATCTACTTCAGCAAGTAATTATGATGATATTAGTCTTTGTTCCAGAATACACAGCTCAGTGATGTGGCTAGCAGGTATCTGTATCAAGGGGGACTTCATATACTTCTGAGCTAAGCAGCAGCTTTTCAGATGAAAAAAGTCTAAGCTTCTGACCTATGCAATTACTAATTTTGAGCTACAAAACTGCCATTAGATGGTTTTTACAGGAAAATAGTTACTGATTTGGATTCCTTTTTAACTGTTTTTAGTCAAGATAGGACATCAGATACAGAAATTTGCTGAGTGTTTGAAACACTAACCTTTATTGTGAAGCCTTGCCCTTGAGTCCTCAAGGAGACAATACTGCTGAAACCTACTTTACTTGAAATACGTAAAATGGCCTGGCACAGCAAAAATGTGCATTTTCTTTTCTCCTGTGTGATTATTTTTATTTTTGTACAGTGAAGTTTTGTAGGAGGCATCTTAAGTCTAAATGACAATAGTAGTGTAATTACCAAATAATCAATTAGCATCATACTGCTAACTGGCACAAATGACCACGTATCTGTTAGGTTTGTGAACCTAGAAGTGTACGCAGTGCTAATGTTTATGCAGTGTGTAATTTGAGGTTCAGTAGTGTAATTATGGGTGCCTAACCATGAGTTTAACTGTTTGGTTTTGTTTGGGTTTTTTTGTTTTTTTTTTTTTCATTTGGGCTCTTCTGAGTCGCATCTGCCTCCTGAAACACATGCAATTTGAAAGCTGTAAGTTGTTTTTTCCCTGATTTAAAATGGGTTGGTTTGTCTCACGTTTTGTTTTCCCCTTTTTACAGTCTCTGCTTGATGAACCGAATCCAAACAGTCCAGCAAACAGTCAGGCGGCACAACTGTATCAGGAGAACAAACGTGAATATGAGAAAAGAGTTTCAGCTATTGTTGAACAAAGTTGGAATGATTCGTAACAGCTGCTTTGTTACTCTCCATCCTCATAATCATTATGTACAATTTAACTTACAATAGAAAGGCTACCAGAAATTGCAAGTGCCACAGTTTTAAGAATTTGCATAAAAACTCATTTGCAAACAAAATTAAGCCCTCCAGTTTAGGAAACTTAAAAGCTTGTGTATCTTGATTAACGTACTTTTTATTGCATGGTATGAACTAAGTTATTGCTACATAAATTTGTAATATATCCTGTTTGTATTTTTTTTTCCAAGTGTATAATGTTGGTGTGGAGTTTTCATGACGGAATATACACATTTTGTAAATCTGTACTTTTTCAAATATTGAATGCCTTATTTTTGAATTCTTTAGATTTTTAAATTGGAGAAAAGCACTTAAAGTTTTTATATATAAATATTTCATGTAAAACTGTTAAATACATAACCTTAGTGCAAGACATTCTGCTCTTACTCTGTATCTCTTTCAAAAGGCTCATTTTGAGTCCATTTTTCCTTTTGGGACATGCTGATTATACCATGCACTTTACAAAAAGAGAAGTTAATCCATGATGTAACTGTCTCCACTGGATGTCTCTGCTTCTGCACCAGAGCTTAACTTGATTCTGTGTGTCCTCAGTTGTATGAGGAAGAGAAGTATTGGTAGCTGCCAACTTAAAATGGGGATGTAACTATTTTGCTAAAAGTCCCACTTTAAAACAGCGGCAGAGTCGCAAACAGAACCTGGATGACCAGGTTTGATGATAATGTATTCTAATAACTTTTAATTTTTCAGGGAGATTGTATTTTACCAAATCGTAAAATGTTGTCATCTAGATGTGTCCTATATTCACATACTGCTACTGTAATATAGTTTTGAGTATCTTCTAATAATGAAAGAGGTGTTCCATTAGTTTCCCTGGGGAGTAGGGAGAGAAAACATGCCTGCAGATTTAATGGAGTTATTCTTTGGAACTTGGCTGTGTCACAGAGGTTCCACATATTCTTAAATTGCCAGCTTGAAGGAAGTTTGGTTTGTTTTTTTTTAAATGTCAATGTGGTAATTTCATACTGTATCTGTAAGCCAGACTGGATGACTGCAGTAAAGAATTAGGCCTTTTTTTTTCTCCCAGCAGCAAAATTGTAATTCTTTTGTCATAATTCCAACCAGCATTACACGCATATTAAAATCCCCAAATCCCATACAAAAATACAGCTCAGTGTTGCCTGAAGTGGAAGTTTATTTCAGCTAGAAGAGAAAATGTGGATTTGCGTTAGTCATTGCTAACAGTTAGTCTCTGTTAATGCAGTGAAACAGGGGTATTGATTTATACGTCACACCTGCTGGTAAAGTTGTTTTGTAATTTATAGGAGCAGCACTATTAAGTTTAAAAACTATGTTCAGAATACCTGCAAAATCGTTCTGTGTTAGTAGCTTGTGGAGCAAAACTATTGTACCTTAGATAGGAACTGTTGGAAAACTGCGGTTAGTGTGCAAGGGCTGAGAAACATTAGAGCTAGGTAATGTAAACTACAATCTTGATAAGTCAGTTTGCTCTCCTTGAGTCAGTGAATGTGTGTTTAAAATTCTTCCATTTATGTCTAATTATTAACAGAAACCCCAAGGGATCCAGTTTGCCTTTTAACTATGGTGAAATTATGGTGACACTAGCAAAGTGGTGTTATGTAGCTGAAAGCAGCATTGATGCAAAGATTTTTGTTTACAAATATAATATGGAAAAGCTTCGTGTTTCTAAGAATTAGTTTAAACTTTCAAGATTTTTTTAAATTCTGCCTCCTGTTTCAGTATTAATATTTGTTTATTTGACATGTATGTGTGATGAGATTTGCCATTCTTTAGAGCCCACCTTAATTTATTATTTGTGAACAGCCAGTTTAGCCTAGTTATAGATTGATGAAGCTCAGAAAATGTTTTTGTGTATCTGGGATGGAGGCAGCGTATGGCTGAGAAACATAATTGGAGCATAAGGAAGTTTAATTAGTGATCAGTGCTGTAAGCTCGGAGTGCCTGTGCCTGGGCAGGGACCCACAATGTATAAGCACACATGGTGGTTTGAAGGCACAAGAGCATTCGCTGTTGTAGGCAACTGTTGCTGGAGCCTACAGCGAGTAGTTGAAATCTGAGTGGAAAATGTCCTGCTGTCCCACAGGGAAAGGTAGTTACTGTATTCCCAGTGTATGCTGGGGAGGGCAGTTCCCTCATTTGACCGGATTTTGCCTGTTAACGTGGGGTGATGACTGCAGAAGCCAGACAAGAACAGCCCGAGGGTGAGAATCCAGGGTTGATATCGCTGGTGGGGAGATACTGGTGAAGAGAAACCAGCGTTTCTCGAGGCGGGAGTCCTCGGGCACACAGGAGCCTGTGCAGTGTCCCGCCCGAGAGCTGCAGGGGGGGAAAGGGAGCAGTGACTTCTGCAGGCCCTCCCAAATAATCACCGAGTATGGATTAAAATCCGTTAGAACTTGATAGAGAAAAAATTCGATTACCAGGCAAAGAGAGCCCGTCCATGATGGTGTAAAGGAATGTGATTTACCAGCGAGCCTGACTAACACGACGTGCTGTTGCTTTGCTCTTCCCCGATGCT
>NW_010523457.1:0-215 GCF_000687285.1 Phaethon lepturus | reverse complement strand
TGGCGCGGGGAGCCTCCCCCCCCAGCCGGGGCTCGGCTTCCTCCTGCAGCCTGTGTGAGATCATCACCCGCCAGGTTGTTTTCACGCACGGCCCAGGCTTGCGGCACTTCTGTGCGCTCCCCGGTCCCTGCTGGCCTCCTTTCTCCTCAGGTCTCCTCGGGTGGGAGCCTGCCCGTGCTGGGGCCGCCCGCAGCCGGGCTCCACAGAGACCGGAA
>NW_010523456.1:918-1138 GCF_000687285.1 Phaethon lepturus | reverse complement strand
GAGAGTCTTCGTCCAAGCGACGCTGCGGGACCGCTCGGGTGGATCCAGGGAAGGGCTGGGGGAGTTCTGGGGCAGAGCCGAGGAGGTCGCAGGGAGCCAGCGACGCACAAAAAGCTCCCGGGGTGGTTCCTGGCCCCGGAGAAGGGTGAAAACCTTTGCTAAAGCAGCAGTTTGTTACGACGTCTTCTCATGCGTGAAGGCGATGGAGGGGACCGGGGCT
>NW_010523456.1:275-880 GCF_000687285.1 Phaethon lepturus | reverse complement strand
AGGGACGTCGTGGCCAGCGACGCGAGCCGCTAAAGGTGACCGCAATTAGCTGTGCACCCTGATGAACCAAAAGAGTTGGAATTAAGAAGCAAGCTGCCTCGGATTTGGGATGAGAGCCCAGGAGGGAGCCCTGCTCCCTTCGCGGAGCAGAAGAGGGAAGCCCCGTGGAAGGGCAGGACCAAGGGCGAAGCGTCCTCTCCTGCGCCGGCGCGGGGTTCGCACGGCCGAGGAGGGCGATGGGGACGGGACCGGCTGCGCAGCGTTTAGCGAAGAGCAACCTGGGGCTGACGATCACAGAATCACAGAATCTCTAAGGTTGGAAAAGACCTTTGAGATCATCAGGTCCAACCATCAAACCAACACCCCCATGCCCACTAAACCACGTCCCCAAGTGCCACGTCCACACGTGTTTTGAACACCTCCAGGGATGGTGACTCCCCCACCCCCCGGGCAGCCTGTGCCGGTGCTTGACCACTCTCTCGGTGAAGAAATCTCTCCTAATACCCAGCCTAAACCTCCCCCGGCACAACTCGAGGCCGTTTCCTCTCGTCCTGTCGCCGGTTACGTGGCAGAAGAGACCAACCCCCACCTCACCACAAACCCCG
>NW_010523456.1:0-227 GCF_000687285.1 Phaethon lepturus | reverse complement strand
AGCCAGAACCCCCCCACCTCCCCCGGCCGCTCCCCATCAGACTTGTGCTCCAGATCAGCAGGTTGGAGCAGGTTTAATATCGCCGTGTTTTCTGACAAAATGCTAAATGGCTCCAACATTACAACCCAGCAGCGGGAGGGGCGCGTGTCGCGTCCCGAAAGCACCCAGCGCCCTTTGCCCGGGCAGAAAAGTGGGTGCTAAAAGTACTGCTGGTGCCGGGGGTGCGC
>NW_010523455.1:585-832 GCF_000687285.1 Phaethon lepturus | reverse complement strand
CGCCGCCACAGATCCCCTCTGCCGTCCGCTGCATCCACCCCGAGCGCGTGCTGGCTTTCCAGCAGCAGACCCAGTTCCTCTGGGACGCGTACTTCTCCTCCGTCGACAAGATCGTGCACACCACGCTGGAGGTGAGCCCCCCTCCGAACCGCCCCCCGGCCCCTGGGCTCACAGCCGGGGCGCTGAGAGCATCTCTCCGGCCTCTGGCAGATCATCAAGGACCGGCTGCTCCCGCACCGCTCCCGCT
>NW_010523455.1:0-274 GCF_000687285.1 Phaethon lepturus | reverse complement strand
GCGGGAGGCATGGGGCGGGGTCGCAGGGGCTGGGGAAGGCAAGGGTGGGGTTGGGGGTGGGATGCGGTGCCTGATGCTGTCACCCTTGGGTGGGCAGAGCTGTCTCCCCAGCCTGCCGGGGTGGAGGTGGGACCTCTTGTGGGTTTATTCTGCTCCAAGCCCTCGTGGGATGGTTTTGGGGTGAGCTGGGTTGGAGCAGGTCCTGCTGCGGGGCCGGGGAGGCCTCAGCCGTGGCCGCCCTGCGAACACCAGTGCACCAACACACGCCGATGGC
>NW_010523454.1:0-486 GCF_000687285.1 Phaethon lepturus | reverse complement strand
TTTGGGGGGTTTAGCCAAGCTGGTGGGGGCTGCTCGGGCAGCAGCATCTTACAGTGAGACAGGTATGAAAGTACAGCCCTGGACTCCCAGCAGCTCCTCAGCTAAAGATGCTAAATCCTGCCCAAGCAGCCCTGATCCTGCTCAGGATGGATGGAGCCATTTTAAGCAACGGTTTAAATTAAGATATCTTGGCTAGCTGCGCCCACGTCAACGTGCAGGTTGTCAGAGCTTTGGTGCCCGGAGGCTACCTCAGACCCAGAGCAGAAGCCTCTTTCTCACTGAAAAGGGTAAGGGCGGTTTTCTACTGCCTCTTGCAAGGTTTTTTTCCTGGATGGAGCTGTGATGCTGCCCAGCCCAAGAGGGACCCGTGGGGAAGGTCTGAGCAGCCCCAGGTAAGATCAGGGTGCAGCGAGAAGAGCATCCTTCGTCCCCAGAGCCCGCTTTAGCATGTCTAAGAGGGGTGGGAGAGTTTATTGTGAAGGCTTT
>NW_010523453.1:0-15435 GCF_000687285.1 Phaethon lepturus | reverse complement strand
CCTGACATCCAGCTCTTTTCACACTATTTTATAGTGTTTTACTTTGCAGGTGGAGCTTGAGTGACTCCAGTCATACATACCTTTATCAGGATTGGTGCAGAATTCTCTCGCTTCGCGTTTAAAGGTACAGACTAGGAAAAATTCAGTGCGCACGCTCATTGAGGAGGGGTCGCACCTTGGGAGGGTGGTAACTTTTGAGAGGGGTGTGCGTTTTAGTATTATAATGATATTATAATTAGCAAAGTTCACTCCAAGTACAGCACTTCATCAAAGTTGACACGTCACTGACCCAGGGCATCGCACGTGCAGCTTATTAATGTACACACTGTGTACCTTTAAATTCCCTTGTTCACAGAGCGTGGCCGCGACGTCTCGACTCCGCTCCACCCTCCATGCAATCTCTCCCAGAGTCAGCACACCAAGTGCCCCTGATGTTGCCAACATCTAGGGCTGCCTAGGGAACGGCCGTGGTACAGACTCATTGTACACTAGCTACGTTCCACCCTGTTTCAATGCTGTTCTTAGAGGGTAAATTTCCAAATTGCCCCTCAGCGATTACTCCACATGTAGGCCGGCAGTGGAAAATAATGACTTCCGGATGAGTTCTGTAGACCTCTTTTTGGTGTTTCCACCACGTAAGCTGCAGTGAACTGAGTGGGAGACACACACCGTACGGGCAACAGAAGTGCCCAGACCCCGCCGGCTGCCGTGGCCCCCGAGGAAAAGGGACCGCAGGGTCACTGCCAGAGAAAGAAATCGCAGTGACTGCAGGCGGGGGAACTAAGAGGGGGTACCAAAAGCAACTTACAGGGCAGGGGAGCCAAGCAGGGCGTGGGTTTCAGTTATTAAAACATCCTCCTCTGCCTACACAAGCAGCTGCCTTAGAAAGCGGAACATCTTTTTTTTTCCTGGTATCAGTTATCAGAGAGTATAGGTCCATACTAGATTTAACTGGCTAGATCCAGCATCGGTGATGGTGTAGCTCTGGCAACACAAAGCTCACCAGAGGACCTGTCACCTGCTATTTACTGAGCTAATCAGTTTGGGGTGAGTTTTTCAGTCAGCCCCGATCTCAGCACTGCTGCAGGGATACAGCGAGCTCAAACGAACTGGTTAGCTTAAAGCTCTCCCAGATATATCTCTAGATGACGACGAGTGTGGACAAATCATTAACTATTTTTTCAGGACAAGAGCTTGAGGTCATCAAGGCTCTGCGAAAACCCAGACGACGTTATACGATGAGGCATATTGCAACCGCACGTAATGCAAAGGCTCTGCCTCCTCATGAAAACACCAACAAAGCAAATTACTCAGCTAGCACAAAGAGTGCCAGTAAGTCAAGGCGGTGCTTACACAACCTTAATTCTGTCCCCGTGTCTGACTACGTGTCTGTACTTTCTACCACTTCTCCCAGTACGCAACACGTCCACCCTGCTTGGATGTGGACACGCACTGATCACCTGCTCCCTCACTCGTCTTCTCGTGCTGTTCTTAAAACTCCGACTCTTGTTTACTTTTCACCTCCAAGTTTTCCCTCCAAAACACCATTCTGCATGCTGATGTTGCTCATCACGATTTGAGACAAAATATTAAACCATGACATTTGGCATGCCTTATTCGGTCTTAGAAATATATATATAAAGTTACCATTCTACATGCTGTCAAACAGGCAAACGGTATCCCAGGGGCTCAATTTTTCAGACCTTAAATAAGGTCTTAGAAGGCTGAGATATGATGCAATATGGAAGAAAGAAGTGACATACGGACCTTCTTTGTTGTGCAAAGCACAGGCTGTAGCATTGTTGAGTGTATGAGTGTACAGCCTGGCCTGTTCTGCATGCTCAGCCTCTCATCTACAGTATTTTTCATTTAATACTTCAGTCATTTTAAATGGGTGCTGAAAACAAATTGTTGTCCAATTGACCTAAAAATCTTTCTATTAAAAATCTTTGTACTGTTTTGCACCAACTACTTTGAATCTCTTCCATGTTTTGTCACTGCTCAATCTCTGTGTGGAAACTGTACAAAGATTTTATATATGCTTGTAAATTTGACAGGCATATGTAAGACAAATTTATTCGGAATATGCAAATCGTTAAGGAGAAACATTCTCTCACTCTCTTTTTTTCCCTAACTCTGATGATGATTACTGTTGCTTTGCATAAATCACAGCAGAGCTGTGGGAGCTGGAGTGATGTAAGGTTCAAGCTTTCTGTGTGAAGTAATTTGTCAAAAATCTTCCACACGTTGATGTGCTTTCAAAAGAATCACCATTTTAGATTTAAGATATTATATCTCACAGCTCCCTGTTGTTTCATACATTTTAAATACTGCTTCATTTGGCTTTTATTTATGAGCCTGGATATTTCATCAGTTCTGATTTTCTTAAGTCAAAACTTTTCCATGCAGTACCTGTCATGGCCATCTCAGCTAAACTGGAACTCCCTATATGTTTTAAATTGGACCTCCTTTCAATTGGGGTTTTTTTTACCCATTTTATGTATTATTAAATAAATAATTTCTGAATGTTGGCCTATAAAGTATTATATTCTTGCCATATTTGAAAATAGGAAGGAAGACAGCAAATATAAATGAAATTTATGTTAAATAATTGTTATTTTTAAAAGACTTTTATTTGAAAACATCAAAGATCAGTCTACCAGACAAAGAAAATAGTTTCACGTGGAATCTGAAAGAAAACCCAGCTGCAATATAATGGTTTGCAAAAGGAAAAACTGATTTTCTCCATGTCTGTGGATGCTGTTCTTGCAGCCACTGGCTCTTCTAAAGTACTAAGTAAACATGAGCTGGGGAAACCCTCCTGGAGGCTCTCACAGATGAGTAACTGTCAAGTGCTGCTAGTGGGCTGAGACAAAAACATTCTCAGCACCAGATAAAGAAATGAACCTTGAGAAGGTGATTAACTTCCCATTCTTTTCTGAAGTCCAAGAAAACAAACTCAACCAATGACTGTGGCAGAACAACCCCATTTTGCTGGCCAACTTGGTAATTTGGTACTGCTCCCTTTAGCCAAACCATAAGAATCTGGGAAATTTTCCCAGTCTGTAACCATCACCACTGCATGCTACCCATGCATAAGAATTAGAAGACTTTGGTTCATATTTCTTCTTTTATAAAAGAACTTTTTGTCATGTTACTCTGTGCTCTTCCTTTATTTTCCTCCCTTTTTCCTCTCTTCCCCTGAGTATTTTGCTCTTCACTGGATCTTAGTATTGCTTGACTGCACAAAACACTGATTTCTGAATTCTCCTTACACCAGAGGGAATTGTTATTTAAAACAATGTACCACCAGCAGAATTCCTAAATCTAGCTCTACTTCAGTTGCGGTTTTCAATCACACTTCTCTCTAATGAGTCTGAAGTGTGTGCAGCAGTATAAGACCAGCCTTTTAAGCTATCCTACTCTGATTGGTTTACATGTCTGAAGTAAAATAGAAGAGTGGTTATTACTTCTATTGGATTGCATTTATGCATTTGGAATAATATTTAATTGTCAAGAAAGCCATTACTGATCTTAAGCAGAGAAAAATCTCTCTTGGAAAAAAATTAAGCCTACATGTAAGTGAATGACTTCAGAAATTGGTCATACATTTTTGTAAGATAAGATTGCTGGTGCTAGACAGAGGACAAATGTCCCATCATTTTACTGTGATCTGTCTGTTGGCCATCATTTCTAATTAACCTTATGTCTGTAGAAATTTGCATACTCTTTTCCATCTCAAGGTACCATAATGCTAGTCCAGCTCATAAATTCTAGTAATTAGTTTACTATCAACACACAGTCAAGCATATCTGAATGGCAATTTGGATCTACAATGAAGACTTGCAGAATTACAAAATAATTCAGGTTGGAAGATACCTGGGAGGTGTCTTGTTGAACCTCCAGCCCAAAACAGGGTCAGCTGTGAGTAAGCAGTGAGGTTGTCCATGACTTTGTTGAGTTGGGTCTTGAAAACCTCCATCAATGGAGACTGCACAACCTCCCTGAGCAACCTGTCCTAGCCCTTGACTATTCCAATAGCTGGGAGACAGAAGCATCATCCATAGTTGCTCACAAATTTGGGGGTTCCCCTCCAGAATCATAGCTTGATCCTTTGTTTGCATTTTTAAAAAACTGTGACGTGCTTCTGGCTCTACAGTCTGGTGTTTGAACTCCTCCAGGTAACCCCAATGCACGCAGGTTGCCAGCGCTCTGAAAGTTGCAGAACAATAACGACAGACCATTTGGAGGTCTGATGACAGATTTGTTTTAAAAATCTCTGCAGTTTAAACAGTTCTGTATTTTACTGTTGTTACTGATTCAGCTCTGTTAGGACCAAAGTCATCCCTGAAAACAGCAATTTATGGACAGCACAAAGCAAAGCGATTTTGCTCCACTGCACAAGTTTCCAGTGTCTACCCGTAGATGCAAAGCTTTTCTTCAACCCAAGGGTTGACTTTTTAGAGTGACAGGCTCTAAAGAAGATTTCAAGGGTATTTTTACATAGCAACCTACTTGCCCAATTTTCCATCCTCCCATCCTATGTCCCTATCTCATGCTTTCCGAGCTTTGCCTTACCCTGGAAAATCAGTGGCAGAGCTCAAGTCATTGGGCTGGGAGGAGCATCTGAAGGGATGCAGCTGGTGAAAGCCTCCCAGGAGAACAGGTTTCCCTAGAGTTGGGTGCTATCACCAGAGGGGAGGTTTTTCCTAAGAAGGCAAACCTTGACATCTGGATGATCTCTGGACCTAGCTCCAGGAAGGGTTAGTGCTGCATCACTGTTAGATTGTCATGAGGGCTCACAGAGTTACAAACATTTAATATTAGCAACCATATGATGTCCAGAAACATGGTTAGGTCTTCAGCTACATGTCCAGAAAAACGACGCGGACCTGAGAGGAAGGAAATAATCTTTCCATAGGTTCTGCAAGAGCTGTATACCAGTCCACAGAAGCTGAAGTGGTTTCAGGAGTTTAATGACCCATATGAAGGAATATTAACTTCTTCACGGTGGACAACGGCAAGGGAAAGCCAATCAATGTTAGATGTCAATGTTGTCAATGTTAGAGACAAGCAATCTGTATTAACCTTATTTAACACTGAAAGCACTGAGCTGTACAGGTATTGCAGGCTGTGAGAACATGGAGTTGTGGCAACGATAGGCATTTAAAAATTGGAATCTGCTCACTAAATTTGCTGAATAACATTAATTTTCAGAGCACTTCATCAATTGGAATCTGCTCACTAAATTTGCTGAATAACATTAATTTTCAGAGCACTTCATCTCCAAATTATGCGTATAACTAATAGTATTCTGAATGTAAGCTCAGACTAGCTGATCAGCCACACAGTTATTTGCATAGATCAGTGAAAACTGCTGAAAGCAGCATTGATATTCACAGTCTCTGGCAAATGAATGCCTTGTTTGGTTTTTAGTTCTTCTTTCTAAGTGTCAGATACAAGCATAATATTATTTCACTGAAAATAACTTTGAGCAAGCAGAAACTAACTGTACAATTCGCAAAGTTCTTTAGTTTCAATCCCTTCTCAGCACACGTTCTTAAAAGAAGCTTGTAATGTCAAATTGATTTTGGAATTCAAATAATTTTACCTAGGAGAAGCAGTTACCTGGGAAAGACACCTCTTCAGAATCCAAAAATACTTCAAGGACAAAGACCATATGTTAGGGCGTTACCATTCAAGATGCGGTATTCAGGGAGTTTGTGACCAGCACTCACTAGGTGCGCTGCATATACACTTAATTAACAGCCAGCTTTTTATAATGGTGGACTTAAGAGTTCATGGGGAACTGAAGATTCATTCAACATTATCACAACTTGAGCAGGCAGATGTAGGGCTGCCAAATCTGAAACAGTCTCAGGGAACGGCTCCGGTAGGGTCCGGGCACAGGGGAGTTATCCTCTCCCCGCCTTTTCTACGCTGTGATCTCTGTCTTTTCAGTCTGCCCATGGAGGTGGAAGGCAACAAGGAGATACAACGTAAGAACCAAATATGTGCAAGACTGACCGGAGAATATAGCGTAATGTATTTCAACCTCCAGCCATCTAAGTCAAATTTGCAAACATTAAAATCCTGACGCATAGCTGGCTTTGTAACTTTTCCTTTCTTTTTCCTCCCCTTTCCCTGTAGCACAATTAAATGGAGATCTATTTCCAAAGTGTATTTGCAAACAATTTGGTATTTAAAGCTTTTGAGTCACGTTTTGCTGCTCCATAGCTAGGTCTTATTCTGAAAACGGTTTCTCTTTGTTTGGTAGAGTTTGGTAGAGTTGTTGGTAGTTTGTTCGGCAGAGTAGGTCCACCTCTACTTAGTGCCAGTACTAACTTTGCTGGCCAAGGGAGATGTCGCATCCTAATCCTCTGCAACAACTGGAAGGCTGGTGATCTCCTCGCTTTGCGTGGGTTTCTCCTGCTCACCTAGTAAACGTGCTACATGGGCAGTTTGGCAGCCATTTGAAACCTGCCTGGGATCTGGCATTAATAGCTCTGCATTTTTGTCACAGAATCTCTTTCATTCTGGTGTCCTTATATACATTTCTTCTGTGATTAACGTTAGCTGTCTCCAGTTCAAGAAGCTGGAAAGACACCAGCATCCTGATTTTTGTCTTTCTGTGAGTCTCTGAATTGTTCTGATAAGTGTATTATAAAAATATTTGTCTGTATACGCCCTTATTACTTGATCTCACTGTTGCTGGTAGTGAGCTGGCAATGGGGCGGAGAAGTCTCTTTTGCCCAGGTACTTTCTGCTTTTGAATTTCTTATAATAATAGTTCCTCCAGCACTCATCCCCTGTGTATTAACACAGGCTAGATGAGTAATTCAGAGAACTGCACACAGGAGGGCTGTACTCTTTATGGATAGGCATGCACTGTACATGATCCTAAAATGCCTGCGAACATAATTGCAACACAATCTCTTCAACGCAAGAGATGCCGCTCTGCATGGCCCGTTACACCGCTAACCCCAACGATACGATTCCTAATCTTTATGTCTGTCATGAGAAAAGCAGCGGAAGGGAGAGACCCTCTAGAATTATTACCTCTATACACATACAGTGTTTGGATTAATTAGAAACAGTCTTACAGATAACAGCATAATCTTTGTAGGAATAATTAAAACAGTGATATGGACCCACAACACTCGAAGTTATGAGATAAAGTTAGAAGAGTGCAGAGTCTGGAGTTCATATGATTCACTGGGTCATAAAGCAGATACCAAACCAAGGACTAAATATGCACAGCAGAAAATGCAGGACATATCTTTGTTTACTATTTATAGTCACATGCGAAAACAGAGGGAAAGCATTTATCCACTAGATGTGTCTTATTTTCTATGAGATGGTCCAAATTTGAGCCCATCTGTTGACAATTTATCACCTCCTGGCAGTTCTTTGAAGTTTAGCCATAGTTATCGTATTTGCTCTTGCAAAAAGATTGATTTAAACATCGCTTTAGCTCTGGCCAAAGGCCAAAGAAAATTAAAGTTAGCTGCAAGGGAGAGATCAAACTGAATAGTTCAAGCCTGTTTTCACATTCTGTGGTTTTATGAATTAAAGTTTTAGGTTACTTAACTTGCAAAGGCTGAACTTCTTGAGAGTTTCAGATTCCGATGAGATTTTGGGAAAAATCTTTGCAATTAATCCACTCTGTGGGGAAATGGCAATATTTTGGGACCAGAAACATATTATTCTTAAAGATTTTTGCCAGTATCTTCTTGTGTTTTTTCTACATATGATGAAGAGTTTTCATCAAGCCATCCAGAGACACCTTGAAAATTTTAATACATTCATTTATCATTACTCCCGCAGGTCTGAAACGGTCATTAAAATAAAATAGACGACAAACTTTTTTCAGTCGATATCAGATTTCTCCTATTTTGCCTACAGAAGAGAACGATGTTCACTTATCGAGTGTACCACAGTACTTTTCATTTCCCATCAACAAAAGAAGGTCCTGTGTTTGGGGTTTCAGCGTGGAAGGGTGTGCGCTGCACCGACAGCGGTGGCGGGCGGAGAGCTGGGTCCTCAGCCCCCGGCTGTAAGCGCGGGGCACGTCTGAGAACAGCCCTGCAAAAGGCGTTAGTGGCTCCCGAGGCAGGGCTGACGTTCTGCTGACCCTCCTGCACCTTGCGTAAAATTTTACCCTCTCCTTATAGCTCTTTTGGGACCGTTACATTAGATGGCGGAGTAAATACAGAGGGAATATGTCCCTTCCCTCTGCTAACGCCAGCAGGGACGCGCGACCGAGCGCAGCGGCGTAATGGCTGCTGAGGGCTCATAACGGCTGCTGATGAGCTCCAGAAATTCCTGGTGGAGCAACTCCATTTTTTTTGCTGCTGCCAGGTTGCTGATGAAGAGGCGAACGAGTCCGGCTGCCGGCAAAGCTCGGGTGAGCAGCGTCTGGTCTCCTGCGTGTGCTGCCTGCCCTCGCAGGGGGGTCCCTGCCCTCGCAGGGGGGTCCCTGCCCAGCGGGGTGCGGGAGCACTGGGAAACCCAGCCTGCAGCAAGGAAGCCGGAGCCCCTTCTTCTCCGGCAGCTGCTCCAGAGAAAGCAGCGAGGGCTGGGCAAGCAGAGCCCGGGGGGAAAAGGGCCGGACAAGGGTTTCTAGCCAGAAAAGTGAGAGCTCGTCCTTTTCTCTTCCTTGAAATCGGTACAAGGGAAGGAAAGGGGAAAAAAGGGATTTATTACACCTGTCAGATACCCCAAGGAAGCCTTTTTGGGGATGCAGTCTTGGGGGACCATGGTCTGTCAGCAGCTATTCTGCAGTATGAGAGACTCACAAGATGACTACCTTTAAAATGCGAATATCTAGAGGGACTGCAAAACAGTTTTTTTTTATTCCCCCTACCATTTGCAATTAGCTGCTGTTCACTATTATCACTCCAGTGCCGCAAGACAGATTACAGTTTTGGGTGGAGCGTTTGGAAAATGATGATGCTTGCCCTTACCCCCGCTTCCAGTTGGAGAAATTGAGTCAAGTTACGCATGCCGTTTCACCTTGTCGTCTGGTTTCTGGTCTCAAGGCTTCTTTCATGCATAAAACAGCCAGTGACTTAATGCTTTGTTTTTTGAAGTGAGATTTCCTCTTAAAAAGCACAAAAGCTGACTATCCAAACAAGGGCTTTTGAGATATCTTCCCAGCTCATCAACAGAAAAAAGCATGGTGTACCTAGGTGTACCTAGAGCTTTGTGAAGGTGGGTTTAATTTGCTGTGTTAGTTTGCTGATCTTTTTTCATTGTAATTTGTTTGTTTGTTTGCTTGTTTCCACCCATAGCTGGCAACAGGGAGCCAGGGGAGTCCTGGGTACAAGCAGAATATCCCAATAATGTTCAGTAGGATAGGCTTAAAATAGGAAAATTTCAAAATATTTGGTTTTAAAAGCATTTATGTCTTTCAGCAATTTTTCACAGTCCTCATTAAGTCCTCGTTACTTTTCATACGCTACACGAGGGAGAAACATGTTCTTAATCCTAACATCAAAATTAACATGTTCCTGTGGGCTATCCAGGTAGACTTGAACTAGGAAGCATGGCTAGAGAAGGAAGGTGTACCTAGAGCTTTGTGAAGGTGGGTTTAATTTGCTTAGTTTGCTGATCTTTTTTCATTGTAATTTGTTTGTTTGCTTGTTTGTTCCCGGCTGTCCATGTGCTTATTTCATCAATTTTCACTGAAAATGGTTCATAAACTAGTTGTTCTCCATTGGCTTTCAGATTTGAATGAAACTCACACCAAATCTCATTTTTTCCAGCTCTTGGCCTACTCTAGAATCTTTGTTTTCACATACTTTCCAGGCACTTGGCTATTTTCTTCAACCCATTTATTCAAAATTTCCTTCTGGCCTGTTCTAAATGCAATCCAGATTCAGAGGACGATTTGCAAACCTTGTTGGAGTGGTAGGTCAGCTCTGGCTCACCATGTTCACAGGGGTACCCCTGCTGAAAACGAGGAGACTAATTTTGTTATATAAGCAGAAAACATATTTGCCATAGGCGGTGTTGATTACTATGATGCTGTACCTGTCATTGCATTTGTGACTTTGATTGCAATACTGTAAAACAAAATACGTCCCAACCCAGAAAATAATAGTTGAGCTTTTCATAAAATGAACACACCGGTTCCCAGCCCAGAGAGGTGGCTCAAGGGCTTCATCACAGGTGAAACTGCGATGCCAGGTTTCACAGAGCTTTAACAGCTGGGATAAACCGAGCTCTCGGGAAAGCTTCTGCAGCAACCAGAGCTTGGAGACACTCCTTCAGGTTTCTGGTGATTGTGAAGAAGCAATTAGCAGCACTGAGGCAGAGCAAAGAGGGGCTACGACCCCCGGGCAGAGCCCCGCTGGGTGAAATGCCCAGCAAGTTCTCCCGGCCGAGGCGGGCAGGCGCTGCTGCGGGCGTCTGAGGAACGCGGGAGCACCCCAAGTGTCACCCCGGGGCCCGCGGCACTTCCTCTTCCAGGATTTAGCCCCAAATCGATTTAATGTCATTTTACAGCGTCCTCTCCTGCCTGTGGCGGTACCGGACCTGGCCTGTCCCTCGGCTCCTACGCAAACGAGGAGCTCCCCTTGCCGGTGGCAGCCGGAACGGGAGCTGCCCGCACGCTGCCGGCGGCCGGGCGGCTTCTCGTGACACAAACGTGCCCCGCTTAAGGTGGGGAATCAGAAATGGAGGTGAATAAATCGTCCTCAGGCTCCCCCGAGCCGGCAAGCGTGGCCGCGCTGCTCCCAAACCCGATCCGCCCGCGCAGCATCCGCGTGGGGTTTGTGCACCCCCGGCTACCGCACAACCTGCGTAACCCGCGCACAGGTAAGGAAGGCGTGACGGAAGTTGTGACGGAGCAGAGGACGGATGGGCCGCTTGCAATGCCCCGTGCGTGGCTTGACTCCTTGCGTTCAACATTGGACCCCGTTTTCTCCCAAAATGGAAGGACAAATCTACTTGGCGCGTAACACAACAGCACAAAATGGGAGAGAGATGCATTTGCAAGATTAAAAAGAAAATACGTTACAGAGATGTTCAAAGCAAAAACGTTCCTGTAGTACTGACCGTGGCTGGGAAAAAAGTCGTGTAGCAGATAGAGGTCTCTGGAAAGAGCAAGAAAGGTAAATATAAGATATGATGTCACCCAGCATACCATAATCAAAGGTAAGTGTATTTTTAATCTTTACTAGTGTTCAGCAATACCAGAGGACTATCTCAGTACCTAGACAGAGCAGTTCACTGTGGACAGCCCACCAAAGTACTCTTTTTTAACACTGCAGACACGTTGGTCATTCCTCATTCACATGCTGTCGCTCGTGGCCACATGGTGCGGGAGAACAGCAGCTCGGCTTGGGCAGCGCTTTTGTTGGGTTTGTTCTCAAGTGTATTGTCATCACTTTGCATTTTCAAAGTGTGTCTTTACTTCAGCTGTGAGCGGGACATCCGAGTTGCGCAAGCAGCAGATGGACGACAAGGATAAAGCAGCTCAGCTCGCATGGAATCAGCAAGCGGCAGCACCTCTGACTTCTCCACAGGCACATCTTCAAGGGTCGGCGAGGCGCGGGGTGGTAGGAATGCCCTAGGAACAGCACTGCCAGGCCCGCGACGTGGCACCCGCCTTCCAGGTGCCCGCATCAGCTGGAGTTGCACTGTTTAAGTAAACTCGTGTTATTCACCGTGGTGTGGAAGACGTGCATTGATCGCCGGAATTGGTAACAAGGTAGAGCGTGTTCGTTCTTTCCTCACTGTCAGTATCGGCGATTCCCAGAATATAACTCTAGTCCGGCCTCCTTGGTTTATTTTATTTAATAGTCTGACTATACTAATGTTTATGTAACAGAATACCGTAAAATAATACATTCTCCTAACCTTTGCTGCAGATGTATTAAGCTATTTTTGTTGTTGTTGTTATTATTATCATTATCATTATTACTGTATTTGTAATTGTTATTAATTAACTACTTTGGTAATTGTTTCATTTCTAGACAAAGATAATACAACATTTGAAAAGCATTAGACAAATTGCTAAATTTGACATATGGTTAGAATAGGTAAATCAGCTACTTGAGGACAGTGCTCTGCTTTTGTTTCTTTGAATGCCCTAGGTCCCGCTGAGTTGTTTGTTTGAGGTTTTTTTGTGAAGCACAAGCTTCATTTAAGTATGCAGTTCATTAAAGTATGCTTCTCCCAGTAAAATACATCCTCACAGAGGAGACACACTAATGAAGAGGTGTGACCTTGGGGTCACAAGGGCCTTGATTCTGGCCCTTGACTTCCATATGGCCAGGATTTTGCTGGCTACAGACTATTCTTGGTAAATTGATGTAATTCATTTTGGGCTGCCATTGCCAGCCTGCACTGCAGTATGATCATTTCCATGGACGTGAATCGTATTGTTTGTATGTGGAAAATACCAATCTACAACAGCATAAGGTATTATTGAGAATGAGAAGATCCCCAAAAGTATCTAGAAAGCAGCAGTGGAGATCCTTACAACAGTAGAGCGTGAAAAGACATGGAAGATGCAACACGCGTTGATGCCAGTGACCATGCAAGCCCAGGAAGGCAGACTTTTCCCCAAACAAGCCACCGCAGAGGAGCTCCAGGCAGATTGCTTGCTAGCCAAGAGAGGAGCCTGGTTGCTGCAATGAGACTATCCATGTGTAAAAGAGACACCAACCCAGATGGATTAGCCTAAGTCTAGCATATATTCAAAACTGAGTTTACAAGCAGCCTTGGAAATTTTCCTCCTTTTAGGGACCTCTGGCCTCTGAGGAAGCAGCAGGTAAGTCACTTTAAGGTAGATATTAAAGTTATTTAGGTGTCCCGAGATCGGAAGTTTATAGGTGTTTTGGAAGTGTGTAAGCTTCTAAATCCCATTGAAAGTAGACTCTGAAACTACTTATTGAATGTCCTTTTACATTCCCACCTGCAGCCTTTACGTATCGCCGGCTGTCTAGCCCACCTGTGCTTCAGTTTCACCATCCATAATGTGGAATTCATGATGCTTTTACACTGTCTAAAGAAATTTAATGAGAGCTAATGATGAAGTATGTTACAAATTAATCATGTATTTTTTTTATAACTGGTTAATTATTTTTTTCTGGAAACAGGATTCCTCTTCATGAATCAAATTACTGCTGTCTGTATTTCTTAAAGATGCCTGAAATCTACTGAGTCTCTAAATTTCTCCCTTACTTCTCATAATAAAAGGTTGCACACTTTGCACACATCAGAAATGATTCAGAAAAAAATCTTGTGACAGGTCAATGGGCAATAAAGTAAACTCAGCTATGGTAATTTAGAGTATAGGTTGAAGTCCTCTGTGGTTAGTCAGGATATTAAGTATTGCTCATGATGTTAAATATTAAACCTGGCAGCTACTCATACCTACACACTTCAGACACAGATACCAGGTACAAAGGCTTATTCTGACTGGCCTTCCTACATATTATTCATTCACATTTTAGCCTTTCATCGTTCTTTTATTCATACATTTTTCATTATTTCAATTTTGGTTAAGCTAAAAAATTATTTTAGAATAGGTCATTAAAATAAATATAGTTATGAATCATTGAGTTAATATTGTATCAAGTTTTGAAGGAAAAAATTAGAAAATTGTTGTTATCGAATATTATTTATTTCATTGTTGGATAAAAATACAACCTCTAATACAGATAAAGAATCATAGAATCTTTGGGTTGGAAGGGACCTTTAAAGGTCATCTAGTCCAACTCCCCTGCAAGGAGCAGGGACATCTTCAACTAGAGCAGGTTGCTCAGAGCCCCATCCAACCTGACCTTGAACGTTGCCAGGGATGGGGCATCTACCACCTCTCTGGGAAACCTGTGCCAGTGTTTCACCACCCTCATTGTGGAAAATTTCTTCTTTGTATCAAGTCTAAATCTACCCTCTTTCAGTTTAAAACCATTACCCCTTGTCCTATTGCAACAGGCCCTGCTAAAAAGTCTGTCCCCACCTTTCTTACAGGCCCCCTTTAAGTACTGGAAGGCTGCAATAAGGTCTCCCCAGAGCCTTCTCTTCTCCAGGCTGAACAACCCCAACTCTCTCGGCCTGTCCTCATAGGAGAGGTGTTCCATCCCCCTGGTCATTTTGTGGCACTCCAACAGGTCCCTGTCTTTCCTGTGCTGAGGGCTCCAGAGCTGGACGCAGGACTCCAGGTGGGGTCTCACCAGAGCGGAGCAGAGGGGCAGAATCCCCTCCCTCGACCTGCTGGCCACGCTGCTTTGGATGCAGCCCAGGATATGGTTGGCCTTCTGGGCTGCGAGCGCACATTGCCGCCTCATGTCCAGCTTTTCATCCACCAGGACCCCCAAGTCCTTCTCGGCAGGGCTGCTCTCAACCCCTTCATCCCCAGCCTGTACTGGTACCGGGGGTTGCCCCAACCCAGGTGCAGGACCCTGCACTTGGCCTTCCTGCTCTTATCAAGGCTAACTCTGCTAAATTACACGTCAATTTTGCCACTGACTCCAGCAGTAGAAGTATTGGACTCTACAAACATAGGCAACAAAGACTGAAAAAAGCGGTTTCAGACCAGGCATGACGTGCGTACGCAGCACCAGGAACGACCTGTTTCTGGATGACGAGAGGAAAGGTTGTCTCAGCTTCCCCACTGTAGTTGCCACTCTGCAACAGCAACGTGGGAGCTTGGGGTCAGGGGCTGCCTGTCACGACGCAGAAGACTCATCCCAAGCGGGCGGCCTGCAGCAGGCGAGAAGCATGGGAGATGCCGCAGAACCCACCGTGCTTCCCTATAAATAGAAAACACCGCCGGCCGCGCCAGCGGCAGGGAAGACCGTGCGAGCAGTTTCTCGTGAGTCGGCAGGGGAGCAGAGGAGACGTCCCCCATGGCGCCACGCAGATCTCTCCCCCAACCCTCCTCTCTGCCCCCGCCCGGGAGGCACAACCTGCCTGCCACACCTCCTGGTCGCTCACTTAAATGCGTATTTCCCCTCAATAATGTCAGAAATACGGGTAATCTCTCACCGTTCTCACGAACGATGCAAGAACTGAATATACCCAGCAGGCGCTGTGCCGTGGCGGGATGAGGTACAAGCAAGAGCCGGCACCTGCCCCGTTCTCTCAGGATACAGGGCCCGACAGGCAGGCTCGCTCGCTGCCTCCGAAGCCAGGGCCAAGGCAGGCAAGTAATTAACTTTAAACGCAGTCCTCCGGATGTACCAGCTCCATCGGCTGTCGCGACATGGCACCTCCCGAGCACGCACGGCAGCATAGTATTTTACGTGTTATTGGGCTGGCGACCAGCTCCCCTGCCCCACCACGCTGCCCTGGATAGTCAAAGGCAGCCGGGAACACGATTTATTTTTCTGTCAGAAAATTGGGAACAGGCGAGCTCTGTGACGCTTTCCGAGGCAGCTGCAACGCTAATGAAGAAGAGGCCCGTGGAAAGGCACTGCA
>NW_010523452.1:436-670 GCF_000687285.1 Phaethon lepturus | reverse complement strand
GCACGCGTCCCCCGGGGCAGCCTATGCCCACTCAGCCAGCCGGAGCTGGTACGCCGATGCCAACATGCCCAAGGAGGCGTTGCGGGACGGCTGCAAGGACATTGCCTATCAGTTGGTGCACAACACGGACATCAACGTGAGCTGGGGAGCGGGTGTGGGAGGGAGGGGACACCAGGGGCGTCGGGAGGGTCTGATGAGCTGTAGGGCTGTGGCGGTGCTGGTGGCAGCTCCCCA
>NW_010523452.1:0-369 GCF_000687285.1 Phaethon lepturus | reverse complement strand
GGACATGACCCCCAAGCGGACCCCAGACCCCGAGTACCCAGAGGACCCAGCTCAGAATGGCACCAGGAAGGACGGCCTGGACTTGATTACTGAATGGCTGAGTGCCAAGCAGGTACCGTGCCAAGGTGGAGAGGACGTGACGCTGGGCATGGGGCACATGCCATTGCCACCGGACTCTGTTCTCACTGGCAGGGTGCCCGCTATGTGTGGGACAAGAAGGGCCTTGATGCAGTCGAGGATGATGCTGTGAGCCACCTGATGGGTAAGAGCATCACTGGCTGTGCCACTGGCAACACCTCCTCCTCCCTGTCCTGGGGGTGTTGGTGAGGGCACAAAGCAGCCCAGGTGTGGACCCCCGTGCCCCACTCC
>NW_010523451.1:10420-15923 GCF_000687285.1 Phaethon lepturus | reverse complement strand
TGAGGGGTCTGGAGAACAAGTCTTATGAGAAACGGCTGAGGAAACAGGTTTTTTAGTCTGGAGAAGAGGAGGCTGAGGAGAGACCTTACTGCTCTTTACGACTACCTGAAAGCAGGTTGTAGTGACGTGGGTGTCATTCCCTTATCCCAAATAACAAGCGATCACCGGGGACCCTTCCCAGACACTCACATCCTCTGCCATGGACTCGAGCTGCCTTTAAGATCAGACCTGGGCACCCCAACTCTGAGCTACACCATAGGGTACTTGTGTCCTATCCCCTGCTGTTCCTCAATCTCCCTGACTGATCTTGGACATAACACTGCTTCATCTTGTCTGATGAGCACCAGACTGTTGATGGAAAGCTGTTACTCTTGCCATCTCTGCACGGGTCCTTCCTTGGGACTGTGCTCCATCAGCGAAGGCACTGCCCTGCCTGCACTCTGGTCCCCCTCAGCTCTTGCCTTCTCTTTCCTCCTGGAACAGTCTCATGGTAGCTCTCACAAAGTCTGAAGCCTGATCTTACATAGAGCTCCTGGACCAACAGGTAGAACATGCTTGTGTGAGGGGTCCCGGTGAGGCTCATCAGGGCACACAAAGGCTGTTGGGGCACTCAGCGTCCACACAGAGACTGAAGGTATGTGCCTGACTTGCAGAATACCCTTAGGACTGTGAAAGCTCACTGAAAACACTACCAGCAAGCTGAAATTCTCAGCCATTCTCTGATGGCTCCTTACCTCCACTGGAAAAGCTGAAGGCATCTCTAAATTTCAAAAGGTTGAAAACTGCTTTATGCGTACAGAACGGTATACCCAAATCTATGCAGCTTGTCGTGACTAAAACCACCATCTAGAACACCTCCAGTAACAGCCAAAGACACACATTGGAAAATGTGGCAGTATGTTTCATTAGCAATCACTGATTACAGTTGTTATCAAACGGCTAGTAGAAACCTCATTTTTGGCATATATAGCAAGCCTCGTCTACAAACAGACGTTGGCTTAGTTCTCCTTTCTGGCGAGTCGTGGGGAACACACACTGCATTTTAGCTGCCTAACTTCCAGGTTTAGCATCAAGCCTCTCTTAGCCATCTGTGATCTCATTTTTCTGTTCTGCTACCCGAAGAAGCAACACACTCTTAAAGAGGCTGTTTGTAAGGGACATTAAGGATGAACGTTTGGGACTGGATTAGAATTAATTAAACGCTCACACTGACGCTGGTGGGCTTTGGAATGAACACGTACCACCTTTTATGGAGCTATTATGTTCAGCAGTTTCCTAGGAGTGCATGTTGAAAACATGTAAAAAACAATCCAAAATTCTGCACAACTTCCAACATTAACTGGGATTGTGAATATATAGCAATTCATCATTTTTTACATCATGAGTGAATATGCAAGGAGAAAAACATCATTGAAAGAAACCCTTGAAAGTACAGGAGGCTGAAAGAACAGGATCCCTGCAATGCTGCTCCACTTCGGGACCGTGGGTTTGATTTCCTGTGCTGCCACTCAAATAGCGTATTAGAAATATTATCAAAGCAGGATCTATTCTATCACATACAAAGACACAAGTAGGAGCAATCAGACATTTTCTGGAGGGGGTGGTGACTTATGCTGTTGAGTCTTAAAAGTCTTAAGTTGGTTGAGTCTTCGTTTTGGAGCACACTAAGAAAAATCGTTAACCTCAGTTCTGAAGGGAGTAGTACATACTACTGCTGCCAGTTGCTGAGACTGAATGCATGAATTCTTCACCTTTCTTAATTTACCTTGAAAGGGTTTTCATGAAATGGAACTGGAATAAAAACATGGGGGGGAAAAAGTAAAACTTATAATTTGAAATTATTAAAAAAAAAGAGCAATAGTTGCTTAATACTGAAAAAACCCCTGCTTCTTATTTTATGTCTTCCTGCTAAAAGAACTACTTGTTTTTAACAGCAACGTGGACTGTACCACGTGGGAGCTACACAGTCATATTAATGGTTTTTTTCTAACCCCCAAGGTTCAATACAGTTTGATAAATCAAACCATTAAGAGAGAGTACACAGCAGCATTATTTAATTTTTCATGTTGCATCCACATTTTAAAAGATGGAATATTGGCCATGTTTAGAGCACTTTATGTGACAGTCAGGAAAGCAAAAAACATGTCAAGAATACATGTTACAAAATAAAAAGTATCTGGTAATTTCCTGAAGTCTAACCTCAGACTAGCTCAATCCCTAAAACCCACACAATCTGCAAGAGGTAAAAATTAGAATTCTAAGTTTTTCACCAACCTAGTTTTATCTTTTCTAGACTTATAGCAGCAATGTTCTTGCTCTCTGACACTGCGAAGGTCAAGAAGGTATCATCCCAGCCCAGCTGTGTTCTGAAGTAATTTCTCTTGAATTTATGTCTTCAGCTTGTTTAATCATTATGCCTATTTTGCACTTTGATTCTTTACTGATATTGCCCTTGAACAAAACCAGTCCTGGCGCTTCAGCAGGTAATCCAGTACAAAACCTGCATAGTGGTACCATGATCACACGTCAGTTTTGTGTAACTAAAGACTTTGCTAGTGTTAGTGAATCAGGGAAGAAATACCACATCAATAACGTTCCCTGAATGCCACAGATAAGGTGGACCATCCCCTTATCGGCGCCTCGGTTACATAGAGTGACAAAGCGCATTGAAGGACCACTGTTCACACTTGGCAGGCTCCTCCAGTGGGTTCTCATTTACCCTCTTGTTTGGGCAGCAAACTATTTAAATGTTCCACATTATTAATGGGCATTTATATGTATTTCCATTTTTTTCTCTTCAGGCTTGGCCTATTATTATCACTTTTCTTATTCAAAAGAAACATTAAGACCCCCCTTACCCGCCCACAAGGGGGCTCTTGGATGACTCGTATCAGATAATATTTTTGATTCAAGGACAGGAAATTAGCTGTATGCCACCAGTGCCAGATGACTAATGAGGGAAATGGGTGTGATGCTCCGAGCAGCTCTCTTGCCTACTCTGTGGCTGGGGGAGGCTGAAGACAGTATAAGAAGAAACAACTCACTTGTGTGTGTGTGTAGAGGCATAGGTCCAAACTAGGCAAAATAAACAACAAATTAAGTCCCGGTCAAACACAGCAGCCAAGCTCTAAAAGTCATTTCCTTTTCTAGCAAAAAAAAAGAGAAGAACAATCAGATGTCATAAATGTTTAAATTTAATGAGCAAAGTGATTTTAGAAAAGAAATTCTTGCTTCATCAGCCAATTAGTTCTTGCTTATAGCTTACAATTAGCTTTTTAAAAGCATCACATTTTGGTGGCCTCAGGATATACACCACATTGATTAAGTGCTTAGTTCCTTGAATGTATGTATATCAGCTTTCACTGAAAATAGTTTTGCAGATTGTATAGCTGATACAATGTTCGGTGCTTGCACCCCTAGAGCAAGGGACATTCCTGTTAAGGAAAGGCAGTTTTTAATTTAATCCAAAATTTCACAGGAATTTGTATCAGTATATCTTTTCTGTCCGCTGCATGCTATCTTCCTCTCCCCAGCCCTCCCCAGCTTTCAGTGGTACAGTTCACATGCACAGTACATAACCCTTGCATTCTATGCTGTTACAGCACTGTTAAACCAGCAGGTAACAGGTTTTCTTAATTGTATTTTTAACACTTACTTGGATCTTTTTAAAAACCTCTACACGCTTACAGAAGTACAGCAACAAGTTCCCTTTGTATCAACCACATTCCAGTTATGTCATACACTTTCTCAGGAAGTTTTATTGAATTAAAATAGCTTCCCAATTAAAAATGCACATTACTAGAATATTAAAGACCAAAGGCATCACAGAATTATTACCTGCACTGCGTTAAAATATTAAATAAAATTGAATTTAGTATTTTAACTAAAGCCATAGCTTAAAGAAAATTGCTGGCACAGAGTTCAGCCAACAACAGAAAACTGCTCACAGAAGTTAGTTTTTCCAGTCACTTCACCAGTTCTTCCAGGAAGAAGGCTGTGTATTGAACCTGTAGCTCACTCCTGCCACTAGATAATGAAATACGGACATACATAACAGTTTCCATTTATTTCATGTATAAGAGCTACAATACAAAACAATTTCTCCCAACTAGGAAAAAATACATTTTTACCCAATAACCAGAAATAAAATGGGTCCAAAACCACATTACACCTTTAATAAAGAATCATCAACATTTGACTGAAAAAGTTTTAATTGGTAATTCAGTTCTATTTCCTAACTGTCTCCTGGCAGGGACTTACACTATCAACACTTACTTGCCACAAGATTTCCACTTTATTAGCCAAGTGGTCTTATTCTGCAAGAACTTATGCCCTTGAGTAAAATAACTCATATAAATAACCCTATTGCAATAAATTAAATTATATATAAAAGTATTTGTGAGAACAGCAATGTATTCCTCTACCCTCCTCTGGGATAGGAGCTAAGTGCACAACCTACAAGAAAGCACTCCTGTAAATCATCCATCCTCAGGGGAGGGCAATGCGGGGGGAACAACCGCCACTAGATGTTTTTTAGGAATGACATTTCTGTGTTTTGAATTCTCACAATCTGCTTCTGTGCGACACTGGCCTTAGAGCTAGTAAAAGTGAATATTGGTGAAAACAAAATAGTGCATCTGACTGCATTATTTTTAAGATAAACCATATGAGAAAATCTCAAAGAAAATATGCCAAAGGTCTTGTGCTTTGTCAGGAAAAAACTCAGCTGCGCAGCGTGTAAAAACCTTTATGCAGGTTGTGAACTTGGATACTGCAAGTAAACTTCATACGTCATGAGCAAGCACTAGCACAAACCAGCTTAGACTGGTAAAAAAAGCCCTGCAGTCTCCATGTTTTCTGAGCGCCTGTGAGGAGATTTATCCAATATGTTTTATTATTTCAGTGTTAGAATACCTATATTTAACTACAAAGTGCAGTAACTTTACTCAAATCCTCTCTCTGGACTCCTAAGTGCAGTTCCCTCGGAAGGCAGAAGTGGCTGGTAAGTCAAACCATGGCCAGCTAGGAGCTGACACTATGAGCTACTGCATCTCCATAAATAAATAGAGAATGAAATGATTCAGCAGTTCTATTGGCCCTTTAAGAACAGAACAAATAACCTCATCTATCAGCTAAACCAACTTCTTGATCACGATAATTATCTTGATTTTGCTTCTGAGTCAGTGCCAATACAAGCGTTTCTAGCCAAATAAGGGAGATTTTACAGAATACAGTTTAACAGGATGGAGCATATTGCTGTTAGTAATTAAATTCCTACTCAGATCATAAATTCTTCACTCCTCAGTGTACATCTTCTGAATTTGTAAGTAACTGTAAAAAGAGGCCCTGATCTTGACCAGACACTACTCTGATGTGAGTAGAAGGGCTCACAGGAGAGGGAGGTTGAATTCCCCGATTTATTAACTTTCAGTAGGATACGGTCTTTATACCAATAATCCCTCATATCAGTAGATTTATAGAATAATGAAGGTGTGAAGGGACT
>NW_010523451.1:371-10389 GCF_000687285.1 Phaethon lepturus | reverse complement strand
CCCCTGCGGAAGGCCGGGCTAGCCTCAAAATTAGATCAGGTTGTCCAGGGGCATGCCTAGGCGAGTTTTGAGCACCTCCAAGGACAGAGATGCCACAGCATTCCTGTGCGCCTACTGTAGTACTTCACCACCCCCACAGTGACAAATTTCTTCTTTCTATCTTCATCAGATTTCCATTCCCTTTCCTGACTCCATTTTCCTTCTTATCACTCACTAGATGATGGAAGACAGCAATTAGATCCCCCCATCTTCCTTTGGCCTTCTCTTGCCAGCTGAGCAAACCCACAGCCTCTCCTTATGGATCGTGTGCCCCATCCACCTGCTAGACTGTCAGTCTGTCAATGTCTTCTTCAGCGGGTGCAGACTGTAGTTGTTCTGTTCTGAAAGACTGTGCATGGACCAAGTACTAGGGAACATGTAGCAAGCATTTTCCTCCTATCCCTACCAGTATACACACATCTCTTAAAACACCAAGTGGGATGTTAGGCACATTTCAGGTCATAACCTTGAGTTAATCATATTTCAGCAAATATACACGATAAAATGACTCTCTGGTGATTTCTACAAGCAACATTTACTTTAGAGAGCAGACATACCACCAACAGATTGAAAGAAGTTGATTTGCAAGAGTTTGCCAAATGCTGGAAAATAGATTTTCTTCCTTTGGACTATGGAGCCGGGAGTTACCACACTCATTTGTTACTATAATACAGAAATTAGCAAGCAATTTCTCCAGTGAAAATTTGTTCTTCTCAGAGATACCTAATTTCCCAGGAAGAAACAGTTTTCCCATCTACAGCTGTTCATAGCAAGGAATCTTCTACATTGTGCGCCAAGACCACATGAATGATAAACATTCACTAAATACTGAAAAAACAAAAACAAAACCACAATGGAAATTAATTCTGTGACTTTTGTTAGTTTTCTGCCATGAAACTATAGCTAGAATGAAACTGAAACATTAAAATTGAGATGGAAGATGGTACTTAATATTTTTAAGTTATTATGAAGTTCTAGAAAGTTTGTTATGCTATGTGGGAGAGCAAACATCACACAGGAGGCAATTCAGTCAAATTCCTGGAGAAGAGGGTGAGCCAGATATAAGAAATAATCATTACTCAAAAGTTTTATGAATTTCAATCACAGACAGGGATTTGAGAAACTTTTCCTGAATTTTCACAAATTGAAGTACACTAATATTTTCTAAAGTGACTGATATGCCAAAGAATGGTTTTGATACAATAGAGGAAAACACCATTAATAAGTTACTCTTGAGTTGGTCCTTAGTCACTTCAGTCAAAAGATGTCTCAGAGAAATTCTCAGTATTTTTCTTTTTAATGCCTTACTTTCACTTGGTTGTTCCAATTTTGTAATAAAAACCGTAATGTTATTTTACAACAGAAAAAAAACCTCATTGTTTTAACCATTGAACAAATGAGAACTGAAAGAAAATTTCCAGGACTCTCTTTATTTCTACAAGGGAAGCTCACCCAAACCAAGCAGCATCCCAGACAAAACTGCCTTGAGGTGGTAAGGTGTCCTGTGCCAGAGCATTAGGCTGCTTCTAGACTACTAATTAGTGCCACATCTGGGATGGCTACTTTCTCCATGGACAGACATGGTCATGGACAGACAGCGGAGAGCCAAGCCATGACTCCAGCAAATACCATATGAGATGTTAATGTCTGCTTCATTTTTACTTTAGCTTTTAAGGTTCTTATGGTAGGAGCAAGTTTTGCTCTGCTCCGTATAGGACCTAATAAATAATGGTCTTGGACAAGAACTTGTTTTAGCCAATTAACACCCATTTTCTAAACACCCATTTGCTAAAATATGTTCCGACAATTGGTTAGAGGGGTGGCTTTTTCCCCCTGCCTTGTAGTTTTTCTGAGCAAATACACAGATCTACCCTGATAACATTACCTTTTAATTTCTGCGAGTTTGCTATTGTTTGGTTGTTCAAGGTGTACGAGGACTGATAATTATTTTTTACATACCCACTGCATTCAACTGGAATATGTCTTCTGGTGAGAGAATTTCCAGGGTCTCTGAAAGTCAGGCCATGACATTTATAAGTATGGGCCTAAATATTTCTATTTAGATATTCAAAGTTTAAGGAGTGTGCCTATGTAGTAGAAGATGGCTCAGATCCTTAGCATCACATACTAAGCAAAACTTTGAAAGCTTTACAATTAATATGTAACTATTAATTGTGATAAATAATTTTAATTATTAAAAAGATAGAAAGAAGAAAGATATCACAAGTGTCCTTGGACTTTCCCAAGTTCAAATGTGAACTGAACATGGAATTTAATTTGAAGAAACAAAAAATAAACAAAATTTAATTTATTTTAGCAGACAACTGCTAGATGTTCCTATACGGTGTCTAACACTTATAATACCTTTTTGTGTTTTCTAGGAAAAGCATCCTCACTTCTCCATGTCCAAGCTGTTTCTTTTTTTTCTTTTCATGACTTCATTTGAAGGAAAGAAGAGGACTGGAAAGGAATTAGTATTCCAGCTAAATGGACAAAAGAAATTATCAAAGACTAACATATAAGGCTTTTCCAGTTTTCCCAATAAGTGGGTTGAATTTTTGCTGCATCAGTCTTGGCCCACCCATAGGAAAGCCCTATGAAATATGTTAAACTTAGGAATCTATTTGATGGTTTAGAACACCAAAGAATGCACTTAAAGTGTATACTTGTTGTTACTCATAGGCACTATCCCATCAATAGGCAAATGTAGTGACCTAAACTCATTTAGAAATCTGAATGTCGTACACTTGCAGAAGGTAGATTAGTCAGGGCATGATTTTGTTTTATATTTTTCTGTTCTTTACACCGTAAGTAAATCTATACATTTACAAAACCAAGGAACATTCCTCATTTACATTGTCTATACTAACATTTAAAAACTGGACTATTACAAAATATTTATCTTCTGACTACTCACTCTATGTAGAGGTTATGCTTTAAGGAAAAGCTTTGTTCTGAATTTAACATGTAAATAGTCAAATTATGCAACTGGGAAGAGCAACACCGTAAATTCTAATGAGGTTAGATGAGGCCATGGTGATAAATGGAACTAAAGAGATGCCATCAACTAGAACAACACTCTGTTTTAAAAAGTATTTGAAGGTGATTGCAGATATACCACTGATTTTCCTATCTGGTTTTGTGACATTACTGCCACAATATATGTAGCTTTGGTTTTTCATGCTCTCCTCTCTCTTGTTTTTACTTCAGATCCATGCGAGTGCACAACCCTTCTACATTACAAGATACGTGGGGGAAATCTGTGAGAGCAGCTATATATTAAATAGTGTGCAACGCATGAAATATATGGGAAAAGGCTTTTAACTCCTTTAGAAGTAATTTTTCCTTTGGTCATTTTCATCTTTAGTCCTTTTAGTTGTAATAAACAACTGCAAAAGCATTAAAAGGTACATACAGAAAATACAGGGGTTTTTCTTTAAAGCTGAAAGTATGCCTTTATAACCTTTATAAGGTTTTATAAGGCAGGTATACACCCACAAGAAGACATGATTTTTTATTTATGGTACTGACAAACACTTCTATCTGAAGTTTTCCATGCTAATTAACATGACAATATCTGCAAAGGCTAACCATGTGGGTTCTATTTAAATACAAGCTTTAGATATCTCTGGATGCATGGAATCGTAGAAGGATACACATTTTCTGGTCAAATGCTTATTTATTTATCAATGTAGTTAAGACTATTTAAAATCAAAGAGAAAATAATTATCAGAGAAAAAAAATCAATGACTTACATAGCCCTTTTGCTCCAACAAAACCTCTGGACTGACAGATTCTGAGCCAAATTCCCATTGAATGCAGTTCCATTCACCTCATTTGAATTACAGTGGGGTATGCTGGGACCTAAACTAGTCAATATATGTATGTATGTATGTAGATATGTGGTAATCTGTGGTGTCCCTCCTCCCACAACGGAGGTGAAGCCACCCGTGGAGGACATCTATGTTAACTGACACTTGAGGCCTGACATGATAGCTCAGTGGGACGCTTATCTTCATGCTGTTTATAGGCAGTCACGTCTCAAAATATTTTTCGTGAATTACCACACTTCAAAAACCATGCACAGTAACATCCTGCTAAGAGGTGATGGGAAATGTTTTCTACAAGAAAAACCAGGGCCTCTGTACCAATGCCAGTGTTAGGGCAAAGGGATCCCATTTTAACTTAGGCGTACCCTGTGGTAATGAAGGAAAACCACATCCTGGGATGCATTAGCAAGAGTTTTACCTGTAGTAATTATTCCCCTCTGCTTGTGAAGCTACGTCTACATTAGTATGTCCAGTTTTGCGCTCCTTACCAACACATAGCTATAAGGAAGAAATTCATGACGAGGCCAGTGAAACACGCGAATGGTTGCACAGGGAAGCTTTGGCATCCCCAACCCTGGAGATGGACTTGGAGTGGGCAGGCCCTGAGCAACCTGATCTAACTATGAAAGCTGGCCCTGCTTTTAGAAGGGGACTGGATGAACTGACTTCAAGGAGCCTCTTCAAACGTAAATTATTCCATTACTCTCTTGCATTGCAGCAGCATTGTGCAGAAACCTTCCTGCAAGTTTTAAACTAGTTAGCTCTGAAGGGAGGGCAATCTGTTTGCATCACAGTCCACACTGCAGGATAACCTCAAGCATGTCTGTGGTTTGTTACTGGTGTACTAGACTGCAACAGGAACCAGCTATTTCAAACGTCTTCAGTATGTCTACTCCACGCTGCAGGCAGTGATGAGATGGCATACTGAGGGAAAGACAGACTCCATCTGCACAGCAGAGACTCCCACAAGCCTTAATACTCCCTTCTTTTCTTCTGAACAGAACACCCTTACAAGGTTTCCAGGCACACTGATGAGTTTGTTAGTTATATGCATTTTTCTCCAATACCCTCTCTGTTGCCAGAACTTAATCTGTTTACCAAAGCTGAGGAAATAACAGCTGAGTTATCTGAAAATAAGGTGTTGCTTGCATGCTAAGAAAGAATGTTAAAAGGATAAGTGAACCCAGTGGCAGCTTGTACACCAGCTACGCATGAAGAGAGGCAGTAAGCTCTGCTCATGAGAGGTGATGTCTAGACACCAAGAAGAATACTGTCCAAAAGCAAAAGCCACCGTCAACTGCACAACCACATGCCAATATGAAAAGTGGGAAGCCAAGAGATGTGAAATGTTAACATTTGGTATCTTCACCTACTGCTTTTAGAATTATTTTCTTTTAACTTGTTGATTAAAACCAGCTTAGATGAAGCTCAAGTAAAAACTGGGAAGACATTTTCTCTGTGAAATTAAGAAAATGCACTTTCTAGACTCATAGGAGACCATGGTAACACTTGGTCTTACCTTTCCTTTCAGGACCAGCCTCATACGACTTTATGAAGAAGGACCCCAGTCATTCACAGATCCACAAATCCCCTCAAAAAGCACTAACAAGCCATCTTGACAGACTATAGTATCTTCCATAGTCTGTACCAAGCCAATTACTTAGTTGGCTTGACAGCCAAAAAGGATAATGCCAAACAGTATCTGGTGCCTTCATATCTGTAGAAGAAAGGTATCACAAGTGTGCTGCAGAAAGCTTTCAACATGATCAGGAAATGGAAAAAAACACTGTTGATCTTGTCTTTATTGTTTGCTGCTTGCATATATTTTGTGATGGAATTTTCAAGTGCGTTCCTTTTTAAAGAAAATAAACACATATTTTGTCCCATTTTTATAGACAGCACGGATGTGAGACATACCATCACTGGCTCAAGAGGCAAGATTTCAAGAATTCACACAGATAAAAGAAAAACCACCAAAAAAAAAAGAAAAACTATAAAAGAAAAACCAAAAAAAAAAAGTGACTTCCAGATGGAAGTGCTGCTCCAAGGAATCACTCATTTCTCAGCCTTAGGAGCCATTCAGAGGACCACTTCCTTTGCGAGGCTGCAGCAATGGCTGAGATTCCTGGATAAAAACAAGACCTGCCATGGTCAGGGCAGGGGGGAAGGATCTTAGCAGTTTGCAGAAACAGCTTCTTGGGATTAGCACTGTTACTCTTACAGAAAGGGAAGTTTATCCTCCAGCTCTATATGGCATGAAAATGGTGCCACTTAAAGACCTCCAACATGCTACGAGCCAAGGCACCTCTCAGTTCCATGGTTACCTGTATTTCTAAATAATTAGTTTCCATGATGTATTTCACTAAGCTTTTCCCTACACAAAAACTCATACGATCCTTAAAGAGAAAAAAATCCTGCAGGATGCTTTCATGATGCTACCATTGGTATTCATTGTAACGTGGATTTTCAGTCAAAAATCTAGATGTGTTTGTGAAACACAGACTACCATCTTAGAACAAAGCACATAACGAGACCCACACAGCCATGACCACAAAAATAACCTGCTGAGAAGGAGAGAGCCAGCCACAGGGATGCTGCTTTATGTCAAAAAAAATCTTGCTGCTGGCAAGGAAACATGAAGCTGCAGCAACACCGTATTTTTCATGAGCCTCAGATCAGTATAAAGGTATATGCCTTGGGTGCTGAAACAGCTACATTACGTGGTAGGTGTTGTTCGTATTTTCAATACGGTGCATTTTTAGTGGACTTAGAAGTATTTGTAAGGCATGCCCACCTAATCATGAAAGTCCCTGATGTTTTGTTGATGCGTGGCAAGTCTTTACTGTCAGCAGCCGGTCAGCGGAAATGCAGACAAACAGAGGTAAGAGTTCAGTCTTAAAAATGAAAGTCCTTTACAATATCTTAATCGTATTACACTGTATTATACCTTAAGCAATTTCATTGTTGTGCCTGCAACATTTAAACTTTTATTAGCCTCTCTGGGTCGGAAAGTGACTGAGAGTTTGAATCGCAGAGAAGTAAAGGACATGCTCGGCACTGCTTTACCCGCTCGGTTTGTTTTTTTTAATAAGAGGACAACAGCTTCAATAATAATCATGCTAAAGAAATTTGCATTTGATTATATTTAATGCACACGTATTTATCTCTCGCTGACATAAAAATCGTAATGTGAAGCCAAACCTGACTAACGTATCACAGACGGGCAATACATTTATTTAGAGGAGAATAGGTACTCTGCATGTTTAGAATGTCTCTAGAAGGAACCACGTAGCCATACACTAAATCAAAGATAAATTAAAAGCCTGTGAGGCTATCAACCAGTGTTTTATGGAAAAAAAGGCCCACCACGTTTTGTAACACAGTTAGTAGAGAATATATCACATGTAACTTAAAACTGAAACAGTTTGCTAATTTAAAAGAAAAACAAGTACCTTTTTCTTCCCAGTATCAATCCTTTGAGCATACTTTCAATTATTTTTTCCGTTTTACTGCTTACAAACACTTAAAAGAAGACAAGCTCTAAATCCAGTCCTCTGAATCATTTTTAAAAGGACTCCATTCTGTTTTAAGAGAAAAATGTTATGCAGTATACAATACGAAGGGGTGGCAGCAGCTGTGTGTTCCCTATCACAGGTTTGCAAACACATTTAATCTAATTGATGAGCTTTTGTTTAAACAAGCATTGATATGCATCCTGTGATTGCATATGGGTTGAAATATTCACAGCAATGTACAGCCCAAGCAATCTGCCTGTGACACTGAAACAACTTTTATATGACTGAGAATGTGAAATATCTCCATTAATACTATTTTCATACAAAAACTCCTACATAATTTTATAGCTGGATTAATTCTGTTCCCACTGAAATCTACAATACAATTCACACTGATTTTAACAGGATGATCAGGAGCACTGTGGATAAACCTTTGTCCTCTGTGCTTTGGAACACATCATCAAAAAACGTAATTTGAAATCAGCCGTACTGCAAGCAACTTATACAAGCTTATACACTCAGGTACATATAAACTCAATTATAGGTTTCATATTGTCACCTGAGATAACAACATGTTTTACAAACATAACTGAACATTTCATGTGTTTTTCCTTTGTTGCAGACATCTTTCTTGCATGTTGCTCGGAACTGAGAAAAAAACCTAAGAAACACCTTTGCTTTACTATTAATAAAAACTGATTCAATTTCTCAAATGTAGAAGCAGGAAACACTTGGTTTGATCTCATTTGGCCAAATATAAATCTATTTTGCCAGAATGCAATGGCCTGTGTTTTCACATCATGTTGCCATCAGAGAAAGTCTATGTCTAGTCTGTACCACTGATATTCAGGGTCATGTTTATTGAACAAGCAATGCGAATACAGCTTCAGAAATATAGGCATTAAACTATTGATTCTTCTTTTTCTTCAAGTATCACTTGAAGATGTTTGGATGCTCAATGTGTGTCCATGATTTTAACTGACAGACTGTCTTTTTGTCAATATTTGGCCTACACAAATCTTTCATCCAAATATAAATAAAAGTCCACTTGGAACTTACTCTGACTATATTGCAGCAAATTATGCATTTCTTTGGAATACAGAAAAGCAATGCTTCCTGCTCTCACATTATGGAAACAGATTAAAACCCACCAAAATAAGCACCAAAACAGTAAGATTTAAGGCATGTTATCATTCGGTGAAATTGCAGAAAATGGCTAGGTGAGATGGAAGGAATGGGGTCTCCTGTTTACCACAGTGCCTTGTTCTCTGTGAAAATGCTGAATAAATGCTTAATTACAGGGAAAACTACGAATATTGTACAAAACAGTGCAATGGTAGTTTTCATTCTCACAGGGACCTCAATCCATGAAAAGAAGATCCATTGTAAAACTTCAGTAATTCAGGAGGACATATGGCATAGTTAAGACAGGGCTCTTTTCCATAGGGAGCTGGGAGGAAAAACACTTTCAACAGAAGTATATAATTTACAATTATTCTAACTGGAGAACTTTCTTTGGTTTGGGTGTTGGTTTTTGGTTTGTTGCGGTTTTTAGTCGTTTGTTGGTGCGGTTTTTTCCCCTCAAATCCTTTGTGGTTGATTGTAAATTCAGCAGCAAGTTCCTTCCAAAATCTCTTTACAGCTCTACTTCCAGTTCTATGTGCAATTCCCTCACAAAGCAGTCATTTTTGGCATAGTTTGTGCCACCTCTACAGATCAATTCAGCATCTCCCTCTCTTTCCCAAGGCAGAAGTTGCTGTGAGCGCCCTGCACTGCAGTGCAGTGCAGCCCAAGTACCAGCAGTACGAACTGTGTTTGTCTGAGTAGGTTTCCCTTGTGTTGTACGAACCTCTGCAATCCACCCCCACCTCCATCAGAGACACACTCATCAGCCTCCTAATCATTTACGGGAAGGAAGCCTCTGGATGATCTCAGCATCTTTCGATGAGATCTCCCTCCTCACTGCCTATCTTTATATGCTTCTCCCTCATTTCTTCCTTCTCTCCTCGGCCCTCCCTTTCTGTACAGATGTGCTGTGGCTGCCCCAGCCAGCATGACTCAGCTCCCACCCTCGCCCCCCACTCGCACCGTGCCCACAGTGCTTTGCAGGATTAGGCTCCCAAGACTTAACAGTGACCTCCATGCTCAATTACCCCTGTGTCACCCAGCCCTCAGGTCCCTGGCGTGTCCTTCCTCTGCTCTGGACTACCAGATGAGCTCCTCTGCCTCTTTGCATCCCTGAGGCTCATCTGCTTTTCAATCTTCTCTAAATTAGATGGGGATTGCCTAAAAAATCTTACCATCCCATGGCTGTTCCTAACCCCGGGACTCAAGCTATAATTTTCCCCACTGTGATTTCTCCATGCTCTCCTCCCCATATACTGCTGGAGGCATTTCAGGATTTAAACCCCCAAAGCACCAGGAAAGTGGTAACTCGGTGTGTTTTGAAAAAGTCCGTTCCTGAAGCTTTAAGGAAAGGAGTCCCTCCTCCCCTTCATGGGTCATGAATGCTAAACTATTCTCCCAACATAGTCAATGTGAGTTATGATCCCTGAAGGCAACCTACAGTGAGAAAAGCAGCATATTTTTCAAAAGCACTTAAACTGGGTATTTTCTTTCTTTCTCCCCCCCCCT
>NW_010523451.1:0-221 GCF_000687285.1 Phaethon lepturus | reverse complement strand
TTCAAACACCTGAAGTCTGCGAACCTCAACCCCCCTGGTTTTTGCTCTCCCAGCGTGCAAAAGTTCTGCCAGCCTTAATATGCCAGTTAGCTTCAAAAGCAGCGATCAGACGCTCACACCGCCTCGGATCCGTGTGGAACCCGCTCTCTCTGTGCAAAAGAGGGAGCGAGCTCTTGATAGAGCTGGAGTAAGCAGCAGCCGAGCAAGGACTGCTCCCGCTC
>NW_010523450.1:14695-17104 GCF_000687285.1 Phaethon lepturus | reverse complement strand
AGCCCTGCCTCTTGCTAAGTGGTCCGCCCTTTATCCCGCTTCTCCATCTTCAAACACGTCATTAGCAGATTAATCAGCACTGAGTGCTGCCCCGACCGCCAAGCGTCACCCGGAGCCTGACCAGGCCTTCGCCCTCTCTCCTCCCTCTCCTGAGCTGCCCCTCCCTCTCCGAGCAGCGTTTCATTCCGGGACTCTTTGTTTTCATCCCGGGACTCTTTGTTTTCATCCCTTCCACCTGAAGGAGCAGCGTTTCATTCCGGGACTCTTTGTTTTCATCCCGGGACTCTTTGTTTTCATCCCTTCCACCTGAAGGTGCCGTAAGACTGGGCGAGGGCACGTCACGGGAGAAGCGACGCGCTCACCTGAAGCCAGGTCTGTTTGCGCCCTGGGCCGACACAGGCTGTATGGAAACAACGTTCGAGGGAGGGAAAAGAAGCCAACAACCCACAAGCATCTGAGGGGCTGGAAACCCTGGAATTCGTGCCATGAAGGGAGATTACAGCCCATCTGTCCCAGCCGGAGTACAAAGGAATTCAGAGTGACTTGTGCTTCCCCTCCTCGCCTCCCCTGGCCCCCTGCTTAGCCAAATAACTAAAGTCAATATATGTAACCGTGTCCCTAACCCGTTGACATAATCTGCCACTTCGCCGACGCTGCAGCCCTCGTGGGGGCCCGGGCAACTGTGCCTGGAAACCGTACGCTATCTGAAATCATCTCCTGAAATCTGGCGTGACACGGGCTTTTCCTACGGTTTAGTGTGAGCCTGCGCCGATGGGCTCTGAGTGCTCCACCACCAAGATTTATTTTCCTGCTTGGAGATAAAGCTGCTGAAACATCTGTAAAAACAAATCCATACACTTTGGTATTAAGCCCTCGCACTAAGTATTAAAGTGACACTGCCAGATTAAAGGAACTGCAATGTATTTTTTAATACCCCATTTTAAACTCCCCTCAGACTGTAACCCATGAAAGAGTTTTTAATATCTGTTCTTTGACTCAGGTGGGTGGCACCTGCCTGTCCTCCATTTTTGCTCCACGACACGACACTCACCAAGGCCCACCCGGTGTTTTACTAAGCCCTGGTCTGAAGGCAGCGGGGGCCGGGGGAACCCACACGTCACCCGCACAACCGAGGGCTGGGACAACGCACGCCTGTGGCTCCCCCAGACACGTGGCAAAGGAAAACGGGGAGGCAGATGTCCCACAGGGAGGGAACACGCTGCCCCGACCTCCCACCGCCCGAGCATCCCTCGCTGTGGGCGCCGGCCGCTCTCCTGGTGGCCACCCGGGCACCGCCGCTCACCGCCAGCGCCGGATGGGAGTAGGTATTGAAATTGTATAAGGACAGGCAACTCACCCCGTCACGTCCCATTTTAGTACCTTCTTATTCTGACAAGCAGGGGCAAATTGGACCAAAAGGTTCCTAACAGCAAGACCATTCTGAGTCCTGAACGAAGAAAAATGTGCTTAAAAGCTCTCAACTAGTACCACTGCAGTGCACAGACAACAAGGAGCTCCAAGCAGCTTTTCTGCCTTACATGTCTTTGACTATTCGGTGACTAAAAACCCAGAGCAAAATCATTTAGCAAAAAAACAAACGAACAAACAAACAAAAACCTCAAAATCAAAACAAATAAACATCCCCCCACCAATATCCCTCCAAAGACACAAAGAAATAACTCTGTGCCTTTTTTGTTCTTAAATAAAGGCAGGCAAGAAGAAAGCGCGGCTGCCCCTGGAAGTGCCGCCCGTGGGAGCTCCAGGAGGACAGGACAATAGGGACCCAGTGCCCACGATGCCACCGTCTCAGCCCCGCGCCCAACAAGTTCCTTCAACTGTTCTGGGTCTTGGTTTCCACATCTGCAGAGTGGGGATAATAACAGGTCTTTGCATCACAGGGGTGTTACAAAGACCAATTAGTTAATGTCTGAAAAGCACTTTGAAGATATAGCAGGTGGTGAGTATTATTATGCAAATAGCATGATTTAAGAAAATCACAAGTGATGGATTAATACTAATCCCTTTGATATTTAAAAGACACCATTTTTTCATATTTTAAAGCAGCGAGCATTTATGCTATAGCTTTCCACGGCTGCTGCAACAACAATTTTTAACCTTTCCTTTTTGTACGGCTCAATACATAAAACTCCGCTGCAGACATCTTCACAAAATCCCATCTCAACTCAAAGCCACGAGTAGTGGAAGAAATTACGCATGTTGATGAACTGGATAACTAGATCCTACGCAGGAATATTTCTCAGAGGATAGAATGTCACAGGCCTAACTTACTGTAACAAACATCGCAGTCTTTCCTTTTCAGGGCTTTTTTTGGAAGCACACTAATTTCACGCATAGAGGCATTTGTAAAACAATATAACTGCTACCTAATTATGCCATTTTATGTGGTGG
>NW_010523450.1:0-14664 GCF_000687285.1 Phaethon lepturus | reverse complement strand
GGAGGATATGGTTCATTCACTTCTTCCAAGGCTGCATATCTGGGGGGAAAAAAAAAAAAAATCTAACGTCCAATGACCTCATTTGGTGGTCTCACAGGAGATCAGGCCGTTGCAATGTCCGCTCCAACTTCCAGCTGCAGAACCACTTCTGCTTTAGGTGGGTGCAGGGAGGGGGGCGGACGGCCACAAGCCAGCCCAGAAACGCAGCCTGGCCAAAAGCTTGCACCTCGCAGCGAGGGACGAACGCAAGTCAACAAGAGAGCTGAGGTGGGATCAGGACAAAGAACCCGAGGTGAGCAGCGAGGTCAGAAAGCAAGGGAAGAGCACAGCCAAGACCAGCCGTCCCTCTGGTCTCCTGCCTCGCCTTTGCCAGACCTCTCTGTGAAAGCGAGACATCCCGCCCAGCTTCTAAAGCCTCCCCATGCTTCCAGGACCTCCACTGCCACATTCCCTTTCTGTGAGGAAGCCTGTTTCTTGTCTCCTGCACTGTAAAATTTAGTGCAAACCAGCTGGTGCGTTCGGTCTAGGAATCTGTACAATATTGCTGCGGTTAACAACAGCTTAATATTAACCCCCTCTGGAATGCGTGCCTGAAATTGATATTAATGAAACAAGATCAGATATTAATATGCTGTACAGCCGGTTCCTCAAGCTGTGCTGTAGTGTCAAATCAAATCTTCTCCCAAGTCAACGTACAAAATACAAATAGAGGATGGCAGGTAGCACTGACGTGGGAGGAAGCAGCAGGAACTGCTGTTTTAAAACTTTAGAAGCTCTAAAGGCTGCAGCTATAGGCAGCTACACTTCCTTTCCAACCACATTTCCCACAGCAGCCATATTAATAGCCATTCAATACAGTAATAGGATCCAAGCTGTACACTTAGTTGTTGGGGCTTTTTTAATCTCCCGGTCAATATTAAAAGCGTTTGGATGCTCTTTAGGAGGGAGGAATGATTTTGCACTCCAGGAACAGCAAGGCATTTGCAGTGCTCCCTAGGAAGGACGGTAAAGGATTTCCTTTGCATGTCTCTGCTTGTGACTGCTGTGGTGATACTTTATTTCAACTGGACTCAGTTGTACAGATTCACAATTTAATTTCTTGCATAAACACGCACTCAGTGTAATCTTAGTGTGTTCTCATTAGTCGAAGTTACACAATTTACGTAAAATACAGGTCCAAACCACCACTTGAGGGTCATTCTTCAGCCTGGAGGAGACCCTTGAGGGTCTCTGAGCACAAAGGCCTTTGGACACATGATTTCTATTCCCAAATCTGCCAGGCCTGGGAAATAAATCCACAGTTCTGATCCTGGGAAAATATGTACAGCCCTGTCCTTTACTTTGCTCTCCTGTAAAATAGTAGCCACCTCCTCTCCTGAAAAAAGATCTAACGATGAGGAACAACTCCCAAGTGGGAGGAGGACACAGCATCATGCTTCTGCCATCTTCACAGGGGATCAAACCCCCCTTTCTTTCCAATTCAAAGGAAAAAGTGAATTTCCCTCTCAAGATTGCCCCCTGCCCACATGTGGCTTGAGGTCTGGTGTACTCCATCTCCACATCTTCAGTTAATTCATCTTTTCTGAATATTTTGAGTTTGCAAACCTGCTCACCTTAAGAAAGCAATCTGATTTTCTTGTCATCAGCTATTCAGTTTGAGGTACGTGGGTCCATCTTATTTAAGTAGGCCATAGATATTTACAGCTAAAATTAAAAACAGGTAAAATATTACTGCATTCTCAAAACTTTCACATGTGCAGCCAAAGAGATAAAACCCAACAGAGATGTCACCAAGGCTTTTTTATCTCTTGCTTCAAACAGCCAAATAACATGAAGCGGCACAAGGATCGCTCCTGTTAGTCAACCTTCCCACCACTCAGCAATCTGCTGCCAGGTTTCTCCAGATGAAAGGATGAAAAATAAACACACTGTCCCCACTACACTTAATGTATACAGTCTGAAGGAAAAAAAGAAACTTCTTTAGACTATGCAAAAAAAAAAAAAAAAAGGAGCTATTGTAACTGTGACAGAGAAGTTGCCTTCTGTCTGACCACGGAGCAAGAGGAAAGCCATTCAAACAGCCACTCACAAGACAAAAAAAAAGAAAAAAAAAAAAGAAAATCTGGATTCCTGCCTGGTTTGCTGATCTTTGCACAAGGTAAGCCAGGAAGGTACAGTCTGTCCCACTGACTACCGCTGCCTTTTCTTTCCCAGAAGATGGGTGGAGAATGGAAATGGGTATGTACTGAACAGAAGGTTACTCTGATGATTTGTAGCTCAGCCACAAGGCTCCTAGACTGCTGATCTCCTGGCTTTGGTATGATCTCCATCACATTTGTAATTGTATTTACCTGGACAGCTTTAACCTCATTAAGGTTTCACAGGTAAAAAGCAGATGCTGAATCAAATCTCATAAAGCAGAGTCTGCTTCTTGGGGGTTAGGCTAAGCAGAAGGCTACCTCAGCTCCTAATCTCTCTTAGGTTTGTAAAGAGGTTATTCATAATTTCACTCAGGGAAAAAATAAATGTCACCTCAATTGATGTCTATTTGAACTAAGAGGTTATTCATAATTTCACTCAGGGAAAAAAATAAATGTCACCTCAATTGATGTATATTTGAACTACAGAGCAAAAAAAAGTTATTGTGCGTTTTGGGATGTTTGATCTCACGCTTTACTGAAGCACAACTATTTAAAAGAGAAATTATTCCAGGAACATATTGTCATCACCTTGTGGCTAATACATATACATAAGCATACACACACACATACACAAATGACTAAAAAAAATTTACTCAAGTTGTAATATTTCGTCTCCCTTCAGGTAAACATAAGAGCTTAGCATTAAATCTATATTTAAAAAAACAAAACAAAACCAAATAAGCTCATGCATTCTAGGGACTACAAGTGCAGCCAAACTATGCCCTTGCAGCCGAATTTGCTGCTCTGCATTTGGCACAAGTACAACTGAAATACACCAGAAGACAGATATGTTACATTCTTTCAGGTGTTTTGAGTTAACGTTTATGGTACTCAAGGAATTTCTATTAAAAAAACCCTCTTTTCAGCAAATTTCGAAACCTTCACTTGAGAAACATGAAGGGAAAGTTTTCATGTGATGGAGCATACTTTCCTTTAAAAACACATCAATTGTATCTATAAAATATATTGTACATATTGTATATACTTTTTTCTTTTTTTAATAACAGAGATCCTATTTCTGAAAAGGAGTAGAGAGCACTGCATGCATATAGCTACTTTCATGAAATGGTTAGAAACATGTGAAGGAGAACCACTATGGGTTATTAAGATACTGTCCTTCGAGGCATGCCAAGGGAGTAAATTTGCTAATGAAGGGTCATCTTTTGGGATGGGGGCTTCAGCTTTCTATTTGTGCTGGCACCCATGTGAGCTTTAAATGGAAGGGTTTTTTGTGCTCATACTCTCATTAGATTATAACTCGACTGTTGATTTGAATTCCTGCAAGCCTCGTACACTCGGGACCTGCCCTCTCTCATATGGAGGAAATCACATAATGGTTATTTCTCTTTACAGCCACGCCATTCCCTTGTAGTTGAGCCTCAGGGTTGATCACCTGAGGTCTAGTTTTCACATTTAACAAATTTTCCTATTGTTCAATTGGCAGAGGCTGTTCAATACCTAGGCTGGAGCTAAATATATTAAACATTAACCATTTCTTTGTCAACTTTTTAAAGTCACATTTTTTAATAGTTGCCTCCACTTGTCTCCTTGAATAAACAGGCCAGGATGGCATCTGCATTTCCTATTACAGGTATCGTACCCTGCGACTGTTGTGCACCTGCCATTCCAGCATGCAGGCCCACGGTTTCCAAGTCAAACCTATAAATGTCATGGTAGCACCTGGAAATCCTTCCCCCAAGAGCCTAACAGAGGTAAGAATCCTCATATTTAGGTAAAGTCTGCCTCAAAGCTATTTTTTATTTCTGAAAAAAAAAAATTATCTATACTTCTTTTTACCCCATCCTTGATATTTTGATTTTCTTCCTCTGCTGCAAGCAGTAAAACAACTTTACATTCAATATATGAATAGTGGAGATTTTTTAAAACCTCACACTTTACAACGTTTTCCTAAAGCTTCTTAAGAATATGAATGATCTGTGTAATGGCTCCATATATTAAAATGTAACTTGGGTGTACCAATCTCATTCTCTCTCTTTATTCATTACTTAAAAAAAGAGCTACAAACCATCCTGGGATGCCTTGCACTAGGTGGGAAGGTACATAACTAATTTCCTAACTGCTCTGTTTACTTTGCATACCTTGTGGGCAAAAGTTGGCAAGAAAGGACTGGAAGCTGTTTGCTTTGAAATTATCACCCCATTTACAAAATTCAAGAGCAAAGCCTTCTAAAACGAGTTAAGAGGGAAAAGGAAGTGACTTATGTGCAAGGTTAATACTACGCACTGTGCTAGCAATGCAGCAGGTCATTAGCCGAGAAAGAAAACTAATGTGTACCGAGAAAGCTCCCCCCCAAAGTGCATATGGGCACGATATTTAGAGTACCCACAGAGAATAAAGGCACTAGTAAGTTCTATGCAAAACAGCAGGATTCAGTTTAAAACCACCTCGTATTTTAAAGCCACCCCAGTTATGCACAGGCATGGCTGCTATTGAACGCACAAGTTCAACACCCTGACTTTGCAAAAGACTTCTCTTCCCCGACTAGTAGGGCCACCCAGGAGAGGATGGGCAGGAAAAGAAGAGAGCTACAGACACAGTTGGGGCTTGATAACACAAAGAATTTGGCAACAGAATTAGTTTAAGTGGGCCTTAAATCCTCTTTTTTTGTTGCCCTTGCAGCTTCTCAATCCAACACTGCAAAAGCCATGATGTGAAACACATCAGAGGTGCAGCAAAACTTTTAAATATTACTTTCCAAGTCATATAACAACTACATATAATGCCAGATCACCTTTTTTGTCCAATTCACAGCAAAACTCCATAAAACATGGTAGCACAACCAAGCAGCTCCTGGCCAGTGATGGCAAGAACTACTTAGAGCAGAGCTGCCACCAAAGACTTCATATCATTGAATGACGGTCTGTGCACGCTGCTAACCCACTTGGAACAGAAACACTCCCCCCGGTGCCAAGTCATCTCGTGGGTACGGAGAGCCTGATACAAAAGTGCTTTGTAGGAAGCTTCGCTCAAGCCACAAAATCTGTCGATGCAGGTCTCCTTTTGCACAGGGGCTTTTGGGGAGAGGACATAGGACAGCTAATAGAGTTAGCAGGTCCCCATCCGTCCTGTTCAAGAAAGAATGCTGCAGCATCCACCTGCCCTACTTGCATATGACAAAAATACCATTAAATTGTATTTTTCATCTACAGATTCCCTAAAATTCCCCCCAAAAAGAAGCAATGGAAAAAAACCCCTTGAGAGAGAAATGAAATTACTTGCTAAAGGCAGAAGCAAAACCAGAATGCATGGAGTCCCGAGTAAAGAAACCTACAGGACCGCACTGCATACAGTAGATCATACAGACGGCTCTCTGGATGCCAAACCTGCACACAGAGCAACCCAGCCTTTGTCCTGCATTCCGGTAGATACGCCTTTTTGTGTGACCGATGCCACTGAACCGATGCCACTGATGCACGGTGTAGGAGCATCTCAGTTTGGAACAGAGACACAGCAGCAAACAACCTGGCCTTGTCAAGTTACGGTACGTGAAAGGTGTGAGCAAAGTAGAAAAGTCTGTGAGAGGGATGGAAAGGAAACAAGTACGTAGCCATTTCTGGCCACAAATTTACCAGTCTTTTCCCAACAAGCTGAGTAATAATATACAGGAACTCTTCAGTGCTGCCTCATTCAAAAGCTGCTCGCTTCCAAGGCTGCTAAACCCCCTTCTGATATCAGAGTTCCCATTCAAGTATAATTCAAGTAGATTAATTACGCCACAGACAACAGAAAACACAAGCTGCCTCTTCAAATTATCAGTAGGAATAAATACCATGAAGAGTTTAGTTTCAAGGATTCTGTTTACATTTAGTCACTTATTTTACAGGCCTCAGGATCAAAATGAAAAGATAATAACTAATTGCTACAACTGGGAAAAGTAAATTGGAAAGTCCTTACCGAGTACACCTGTACACAATAATTTGAACAGCGGCAGTATAAGCAACCCAGATTGCAAAAGTGCAATTAGAGAAGCGGAAAGTGTTACTCTGAGCAACTGAGATACTATGTTTTGATAACTAAGTTACCTTGGAGATGATTCACACGCACAAGTTGCTTAATGTCTTTTTACACTACAGGTCCAGGAGGTATAAAAATACACATAAAAATCACTAGTAAGTCAGACAGTATCCAGGACAATTACAAAGCAAATGCATTTTCATGCCAGATTATCACACTAAATTTGGGGCTGTAATACTTCAACCTAAACCAAAGCACATAAATCCCGCATGGCCATCTCTCATCTCGATGCACCAAGCCAACTGCACCACAGTGCTCTACAAAGAGGACTTCCTCCTTCTCAAGCAAGCAACACACTGCTTTGGAAGAAGAAATGGAGGTTAGAAAGAAAAACCCTCAGTCCAAATGAGTTCTTAGCCCACCTGAGCAGCACGACCGTCGCTAGCAAAAGGGACTTCTTGGGGCTCAGGCTGATGTGCAAATAGCTTCCAGGATGAAGTGCTTTTTGACGTGTACTTGTTCCTGCTGGGAGAGACAGAAAAGATGCTTCAGAGAAGACATAAGACAAGGCAACAGGCACAATCAAAGAGAAATAGCTTGCACAATGGGTTTGTGAGTATCCTAAGCAAGATATCATTTTGGAGCTGGCATCTCAAGACATCATAGAAAATTCCTTGTTTTCATCTGTATAAATGCAAAAGGAGGAAGAGTAAAGAAGATGAAATCTATTGATTTCGTACTGAATACAGCACCTGAAGATTTAAAGAGGTGTCATAACAGTCAATGAACATCAAATCCACAGGATTTTAACAACAGGATATCAAAACATATAGGTCATATGGACATACAGACTAAAAATTAGTTAACTGAAAGATCTCAAAAAATTTGTCATTACTGAGTAACATCACCATGCAACTGCAACGTTCCTTTTGCAGTTCACAATGACTGGAATTATGCTCCGTATTACCTTTCTGTTTTATTAGCTACCTGGAAATAAGTATGTCCTTGGTGGTAAAATTAATGGATTACACGGTTTAGTAGCATGATAAATAAAAATAGAAAGGAAATCACACAGAGTTATCTCAATTACTTGTCAAGTTGGGCTCATTCCAACCAAAATTTTGACGTGCTTGAGCGTGTCCAAAAAAGGGCAACGAAGCTGGTGAGGGGTCTGGAGCACAAGTCTTATGAGGAGCGGCTGAGGGAACTGGGGTTGTTTAGCCTGGAGAAAAGGAGGCTGAGGGGAGACCTTATCGCTCTCTACAACTACCTGAAAGGGGGTTGTGGTGAGGTGGATGTTGGTCTCTTCTCCCAAGCCCCTAGCGATAGGACAAGAGGAAATGGCCTCAAGTTGCACCAGGGGAGGTTTAGATTGGATATTAGGAAAAATTTCTTCACTGAGAGGGTGGTCAGGCATTGGAACAGGCTGCCCAGGGAGGCGGTGGAGGCGTCATCTCTGGAGGTGTTCAAAAAACGTGTGGATGTGGAGCTTCAGGACATGGTTTAGGGGACATGGTGGCACTGGATTAATGGTTGGACTTGATGATCTTGAAGGTCCTTTCCAACCTTAGTGATTTTGTGAAAACAGTCTTAAGATATCCAAATGTAGATATAGGTACCCAGCAACAAGGACTGCAGGTAAGGTTAGCAAATCAGAGGACCATGACCTTAAGAAGCAAGGAAACCAGAAGGGTTGCAGAGGTCATCATAGCCATGCAACTAAGCATCACGCCTGGAGCTTCTGTTGATATTAAAAGGGTATTAAAACCACGACAGGGCTAATGTTGTTCATGGATGCAAAGATATGAGAGTGAATGAAAATACTGAATGGGGTGGGATGGGGCGTGTAATGGTAACGAGTGACACTGAAATACTGTGCCCAGTCCCACGGTTGATGCTCCAAGAAAAGATATTGAAAATTAGAGAACATGCAGAGCAGAGTCACAAAAACAATTAGCATCCAGAAGGGAAAAAAAGCATTATGTATAATAAGCTTTAAAGATTCAGTCCTTCTGATAAGCTACAAAGACAACTGACAGCTTACTTGATCATCTTTAAGAGAAAAAAATAAGCAATAAAAAACACTTTAATACAGCCACAAGAAGACTTAAAAGGGACCAACAGATGCAAGCCAAAAGCATAGAAGGCTCCTGTTAGAAATCTGAACAGGGAGTAACAAACAGGAACAACGCTATTAAAGATGGATCCTCTTTTTCCTCAGTATTTTCAGGATAAAATATGCTTTAGCCCAAGGATTTCTTAGGCCTATGAGCAATAGCCAAGTGAGATGGTCAAACAACTGCAGGACTTGACGGCTCCTCTGACCCTCAACTCTGAATGACAGTCTCAAAAAAAACCCCACACAAAAACCAAAACAACCAAATCCTCAAACAAAATAAAGCAAACAAACAAAAAACCCCAAAAGGGTATTGCCTTGCATTTTCACTAATGCTATTAAATGCACAATGGACTGTGAAATGCTTGCAGATCTTCCCCCAGCTAAATGTCAAATGAAGAGGTCATCTGTTAATAAGCATAAACATGACCTCTCTGGAGTTTTCTGCAATGTACTAATAAGTAATTTCATACCACCATTTAGTGCCACGGGATTGCCAAGGCAAGTGAAGTCTTTTGGGTTTTCATCTCGACAGCTTGAGTGGGCAGAAGGAGGCAACACCTGGAGCACAGGGCAGATACATATCCTCAGTCAGGAAGGCAGCTTCGTGGCTATAGTTATCGACTCTTGAAAAACTTCTTCAAACTACTCACAAAGACAATTTCTTCCTCAGTAAAAGCCTTCAGACAAAACCACCTCCATTTAGCATGTTTGAGAGGAAAACTAAATATCCCAGAAGTCACTTGTTTCACTTGCTGTGCTCTAGGTTTGTAACTCATATCCGTAAGTGTGATGTGCATGCACTGCGATCCCAACTAGAGTTTACATGGGCTGTTAGTCAGTTCATGAGAGAAAAAGGTCCAGCTGCTGCTGATGTGAATCAAAACTGCACAGAAAAACCTTTTAAAGCTTTTCCTTTTTAAACACTTACTAATCCTAAAGGACGGGAAAAATAAGAGGTTAAGCTACTGCTTTCATTGCCTTACAATTCAATGGACCCAATATTAAGTTTCTACCAATTTGCCTCATACTGAGTAAATAAGCATAGCACGTAAATTCAACACACGTTGTGGCAACATATTAAGAAAGGACAAATTAATGGTCTTCTGATGTAAAGAGAGAAGCTGCATATTTTGAACTTACAATTGCAATGAGGATAACCAGATCCATTAAAGGGAAAGGACTAACTATTACAAGCTGAAGGAAACCATAGCCTACTACTATAACAAGCACTATGTGTCTTCATGAAAGGAGTTTTTATTTGCTATGTATGCCGAGGCTAAGCCCAAACAGAAGATTATTAAATTGTCCTTCTGATCCAGGATGGGAGACCTCACCTTGTATCTCAGTTGTACCCTTTTTTACCAAAACAATGCATTTTATTTTTTCTGCCCTTTACTTTCTTCCTGTGGCTGAATACATTGGAATAATCACTGTTTTCCCACCGGGCAAACACTGGTTAAAGAACTGGTCCTTCACAAATTCTAAATAGCGATGCAACTAGGAATGTAAGAGCTGGATCTTCTTTACACACAGCTCTTACATACATCCGTCAGCAAGAGGTACTATTTCTTCTTAAACTATCTAGAAGATAAACAAGAGCAATAGGGAAAAAGATGCAAGGAGTTCACTCCTGAAATTTCTACATATTTAAAACACAGTCCATCAGTATAGATGGAATGTTAAGCTTGAAATGTGAGAAACCTTGATTTCTGCATCACTTCTCCAAGAAACCCAACTATCACCCTAATGATCCCTCTAGACATAGGAAGATTAGTGTCAGGTTTATGAGAGCTTCCTTCAATCCAAATTGACACATAGGCCTAATCCATCTTAACGAGAAATACACTAGCCAGGTCTATTCAGCAACAGGCATGAATGTACCTTGTTCTAAAAAGGTAAGTTCGGTAACGATTCAGTTGAAGTGCTAAAAATCCCATGCATTTTTATTTAAAGTCATGTTGATCACAGACAATTCCTAACTACTTAATCTGGCAGAGGGCTCCCAAAAGGTCTACCTGTGCAGGTCCAGCACAGGAGCAGGGGAAGGACAGCTCAGGGATAAAGCTTCTCCACGGCTTCCTGGTTTGTTGCAGGACTGAAGAGGCTTTTAAACAACTTTAGTAGAAAGAGATGATGTATTTGCAACAAAGAAAACTGTGACTGTCACGCAATACAAAATCCATTCACTGCAAATTATAAAAATGCCTCCACTTTTCACTTGTGGCCTTAAGTTAGTGTTGCCATTTGCCAAGAAAAGCAAGTGAAACACTAGAAGTAAGGGTTTAATTAGATAACTAACTTTTTGAAGACAACACAGTTTCATTGAATAAATCAAAACTACTAATTTCACTTTTTTCCAGGATCACAAATCTTCTTGCCCAAGGGCAGGCACTGGAAGAGGGCATGTTGAAAATGAACTCAGAACGGCAGAAAATAGCCACAAAAGCGAAGCAAGGTCAGAAGCACCTCAGAAGGCGCTGGGTGGACTCCGTCCACTGACGAGCACTGAGGCTCCCAAGCCCGGGGAGCGCAGCACGGAGCTAATCATCAATCCGGGCCGGCGCTGGCTCCCAGAAGCCAAATTCCAAAGAGAAACCAAGTGTCCCAATGAGCACGTGGCTGGTGACCACAGCTCTGCTGACACATTCCTGGGGACAAACTCTGCCCTGTGTTACAGCGGTCTCCAAGCAATTGAGCAGGGGCTGCTCATCAAGTTGGCTCTGGGATTTTTTTTTTCATCGTCGTTACCAACATCTGTTAAGCACAGGCACTTCTGGACATTACATCTACAAGTCAGTCTTCCCTCAACCATCTGAGATGGAAAGAAACTTCGAGAGATCCAAAAGTTAATGTATTACCAGAGACTTAACTGCAGAGACAGAAACTGAGAAGTACTCAATTTTAACAGATAAACAAATTGCTGTCTGCCTAGAGGAAATAAGTCCTAACCCTGCAAGGTCCCCTGAACAGGTCCCCAGTCTGCTCAGCTGCTGCAGGCCTTGGGCAAGCATGTGCCCTCACCCTCCTCCATCCATCCTCTGGAGCCTCCAGGGGCAAGGGCTTCATGGCCTTTTTTTGTAGCCAGATCTGAGCAGTTTCATAGACAGTTACAGAGCTTTTTGTACCACCAAGCTATTTTATCTAACCGTCGGCAGCTATTTTCAACTCCTTATTTCCACTTTGTCTACGTGAGTTTTGACCAAGCAAAGAAGAGGAAGTTAAGCCACGTACTATCCCAATACTATTTTAAAAAGACACCTCCCTCAATGACTTAGGAAGCATTGGTGTTTGTTTGGGTGGGTTTTTTTTTGACATTGGTCTTTTAATTGTTGTTAAGTCCAAGCCAGGCTCATATTTAAGCAAAACGCTTAAATTAATACTCCAGTAATTCTAGATATCCTTGGCTTTATTATAGCTAATAATGACTTTTTAATTATTATTCTTCTAATGGTAGCCATTTAAATAGCAGAGGCTGAGCTTCACAGCTTCCTGTGGTGCAGGAGAAAACCTGCAAGAAAAGCCAAAATAAATATCCACGACTGAGTTGAACTGAAAGATAAAGTAAAGAAGTAGGAGGAGCACCACATTCGGGGTTGTTTGTTTACTTAATTCCATCTTAATTATTTAGACTCTCATCTCACTAACAGCTGTGCAGGTGCTAAGTTTACTTCAAGAAGGACCTACAGCTTTTGTTTGCATAAATTAAGTACATTTAATCAAGTGCACATTAGCTCATCAACACATTGGACCTGATGAGGAATTGCATAAGTGACAATGCCAAGCTATTTTGGTGAATATTCATTATATCGCTGCAGAACAGTCTGACTGGAGGAAAGTGAGAACAAAATGACAGTAAAAGAACTGTAGCAATTACTTTACTAGCAGTTAACATTGCCATTAACTGCTTGCTGGCAAGAGCTTAAAGTTGCAAACCCCAATTTAAGCTTGTTACCTTAATTTTACAATTGTAATTCAATATCCAGAACGCGACACTAGTGTAATAAATACCTTCATTCGGTGCTTCATACAATAAATAATTTAAAAGTGGATGAAAAGTTCCAAATTATAGCCGTTACAGAAATACAAATGCTCAGTATTATATCTTCATAGAAGTAACCAAACGTGCAAACCATTTTCTCAAAACCAAGCCAGAATGCAAACCCGTCAGCAACAAGTCACTGGAATTTTTTTGTTCTTAATAGGCATTCATGAAGACATCTCCCTTCAAAATGTAATTTGTTCTTAGGGAGCTTCTGCATGCAAGTCAAACCGCTGCCAGTTTTGTAAAGCTATTTAAAACCTTCATCCCACTTCCAGCTACATCTGTAAGAAAATGCAGGCAGAAGAGGGCTGTGCCCTTAGTGAGGGTATTTTACATAATAGATCTTTAAGTTAGATGGACAAAGCAAGATTTGGCTAAAAGAAAAAAAAACCTCGTTCACTTGCTAACTCCCGGAACGGATGAAGGAGGAAGAGAGGAAGAGGAGGGCTGCTCGGGCGAACCGTCTGCTATGTCTTTCTGAAACTCAGAACCCCGCGTGCTGTGACCGACCTACCGAGAAGGTCACACAACCTCTGCTCGTGCAGAGCTGCCTCCCCGCTACCGCTGCCCGCCGAGGCGCAGTACAAGGTAGTTTGTTGGAGCCACGTTTGCCATTTCAGAAGAACGTAGGTGCTTACGGGCTCTGGTTCACAAACGCAGCTCAATTTAGCTGGTCCCAGCTGTTTGCTTTGTCCATCTGCCAGGACGGAGAGACAAACAGGAGGCTCACGCTACTGGACATCACAGCATTACACACCAACATGAACAGCCATAAAACGCAGTTTACATTCATATGCCAGGCTGTAAACTCGGGCAAATTCAAAGTCCAATAGGAAACAAGGCTGAAAGGCAGAGTAACCTCTGGCAAAGGGACAGGATGAACAGCTGGATGTTTTCAGCTCCCGGAGCATAAGTCAGAGTCGCAAGTGTATTTACTGTGCTATCCTTCCCACATCATCAACAATCCAGGGGTATCAAAGAAGTCTTATTTGCAAAATTGTTGTAAGGGACTATCACAAGCATCCAAGGCTTCAGGTGCATGTTTTGGGGTCTCATTTCACTACAAAACACAGCATCACATTTTGGGGGGGTGACACCAGCTTCTTACAGTTAGTATCAGATCATTTTAAAAGCTTGGTACCAGAACCCACCATTCAAACCCCTTTCCCAAACACCGCCATCATTTACTTTCTGTATTGGTTTAAGTAACATATTCTAAGAAAGATCATTTTCTATTTCCCGTGCAATCAGAGTGGGTTCCCACCAGGGCTTTGGAACCACAAGTATTCAAGGCAAGGAGGAGAAGCCACGCCAGGCTCGGAAGCAGACTTCCTCCCTTTTGTTTTGGCTGGAAGCATGCTCTGTTCTGGCTCCTCCATCGCAGGCGGCAGCCCCCGTACCGAAGCATGCCAGATCCCTCTCGCAACCCAAGAGGCGGGATGGGCATTAAGTGCCAGCCCAACGTGCAGGTGTAATCTCACTCCCTAGCTCACAGCGAATGGGTCACCCGGCTGATCTGCCTACAGTGCAGTACACAACCCCACTCCTGCAAGGCCAGTTAGAGATCTCAAGCTTTGGGAAGAGGGGGGGGGGAAGATATTTTTTCAGCCCAGTTTTGGGGCTCACACCCTTAGAAGAGAACTGTAAAGCAAGCTGAAGCCAACCTTAGGTACATACCAGCAGCTGTTACTTACCAACCTTTGCTTCCTTCTAGATTCCATTGTAATGAGAACATAAACAGTAAAATAAGCATCTATCTCCCTCGAATGAATTACCTATTCAGAGTTCCCTCTGGTGTTCAATAAACTAATCATCACATTCGAGGTAACAGTGTTAGTTACAAAAGCATCAAGTTCCCTCACAAGTTATCATTCGATGACGAGCTCAGCGACAGGGACGGGACCGTAGCGTTGTCATTCACGGACAAAGGCAATGCTATTTTCCATGAGGGTTCAGAGACACAATAAACTTACACTTCCTTCTTCGCACATTCACCCGAGCAAAGGACCCAAATCGTTATCAGTCCCTCCCGTCTCCGGGTGTCACCGCGACTGACGCGGCGTGGGAGAGCGACTTGGGAGGCCGGGAGAGAAGACAAAGCAAAAAGCCACAGGTACAGCCCGGCTAAGCACGCAGGGCAGAGGGGTTATTCTGCGGCTCCCGAATAACTACGCCTTGAGTCAACCAGCCCTTTCAGCCTCGCACTTTCGCTCGCCTGCACGGAACAGACGCAAAGTACAGTACATCTAATTAACAGTGTGGAAAGAAAGTTTAAAGCCGGCGCTGCAAAAGACGAGGAGACGCGTTTGCAGTAAAACCCAGGCGAG
>NW_010523449.1:10223-10461 GCF_000687285.1 Phaethon lepturus | reverse complement strand
GCCGCCGGGCCGCCCCAGGAGGGGCTGCCGAGCCCCCAGGGTTGGGAGGGAGGGGGAAGCAACACTGCTGGGATGCTGTCAAACTATATGTTGTAGCTTGGGATTCCCAAGGAGCGAGTTAAGTTATGGGTTGCATAGTTTCATGTTTCTCTTAGGAGCCTAGGATTAGGGACAGGAGTGGTTTTTGCAGCTGGCTGGTGGGGTTTCAAATTTCAAAAGGGGAACCAAATTTCTTGTT
>NW_010523449.1:0-10196 GCF_000687285.1 Phaethon lepturus | reverse complement strand
TCCTGCGGGAGCATCCCGGTGCCGTATCCCCTCCACACGGCCTTCGTCTTCACGGGGAGAGCCTGCAACATCAGCCAGGCTTTGAAATTTGAAAAGCTGACAGCGCTTTGGGGGGAAACTCGGGGAAAACGTCACTGCAGGGTTTTCCCGCTGTTCCCGCGACCAGCTTGAGCGCTCGCTGTTTAAACACAGGGACTTTTAAGATAGATGTTCCCATGCGAATATAGAAAGCTAGAAACCCCTAACATCGTCCCCGTCCCCGAGGACGGGGCTGTGTGTGTGTATGTGTGTGTGCGTGGGCACGCACGTGTGTGTGTGCAGAGCTGTGTGGCTGTGGGGGATGTACTACACAGCCACACCTGCCAGATTGTATCAACAAAGTTTATTTCTAAGTCTATCAGAAATTTACTGTACAGCAAAAGTAACTTTATTTTCAGCGTGAACCATATTTAAGGAAATACTCAATGCACTTAAGTTATAAGATGAAATAATTTACTTTTTATAAACATTATGTTTAGGTTGCAAAAGCCCAGTGGCAGGGAAAGAACATCAGTTCATTTCAGGCGATAGGTTTGGGTTTTGGGGTTGGTTATTTTTGGTGCTCTCAGGTTGCCCCACTGGTTTTGAGGTGCAGTTGAAACCCAAAGCAGGGCTGGCTCCAGGGACCTGCTCCTCTGCCAGCGGATCGATGGGGACAGCGTGGTGGCCAGGTCCTGTCCCCACCGCTGGACGTGTCCAGGAGGTCGGTGCGGGGTGGACAACGCTGCTGGAGCTGGTGGACATCCCGGCCCGTCGGGGCTCAGCCATGCTTCTCTGCGTCACCTCCCTCCTTCCCACGGCAGGACCCAACCTGCCTCCGCCAGCGACGCCGTCCTGTACCCTCAAATATGGGTTCTAGACCAGTGTGAACTGCTGTGCTGGCTCTGGAAAACACTGCAGCCTGTCTCACCACCCCTCGGGCGAAGGAGAAAGGGGAAAGCCCGGCATTTCCCACCCCATGCTCTGGTTCATCCCTGCTGGAGCCATAGGAACCTGGGGAAAGTTCTCCTTGGGGTTGAGCCTTCAGCTGACCCTCACCTCATCCCCACTCTCGTTTTCATGCGTTGTGTCCTTTTGTGCTGCTGTTCACAAATGATGTAAGTGACAACCCGTAAAGACATGCAAGTGACTGTGAGGCTCAAAACACTGGCTCATCACCACCGTACGATCTGACACTGAATGTAGCGGGGTCCGGAGATGGCTGACCCGGTGGGAGATGCTGACACGCTGTCAGAAATCGCGTACAAAGATGAAATTAAAAAGGAAAAAAAAATCTCTGGGAAAAAAAAAAAAAGCCTGGTCTTTTCTTGCATGGGGGTGTCCCCTTGACTCGGAGAGGGAAAGGGTCTGAATCATCTCCAAAGTCAGCAGGGTGTTGGGTAGGGTATAGCGAGACCATGGGGGAAGCTTCTGCCCCTTGGGTTTTCGATATCAAATATTCTCAGATCTGGGACTGAACTGGCCCTTGAGGGTCGTCTGTCACCAACAGACAGAGGTTGGTGGATTTGGAAGGTGGCACATCTATCTCTGGCTCCTCTGGCTCCCGCCCAAGGTGGCAGTGAGGGCCTTGCTGGGGCTCTCCGCTGAGGACTGCGCAGGACTAGCCCAGCTGTGGACAACCAACTTGTAGACGTCTGTAGGCAGCGGAGATGACTCCCAGCCAAAACGACAAAAGAAAAAGGGAGGCCAGACACCAGGCAACCTTCTTTACAACAGCGATCTTGTAGAAAGGGTGGGAAAAAAGAGAAAAAGAAAAATGTTTTGCACATTTGCCAGCTCTCTGCGTGTGTGTTTGTACCACCACAAAAAACCTGCCTCGTGTTTACGCCTGCCCACAGTGTTTCTATGCTCTCTTTCTATGCTTTCTTTGAAGGAGAGCCGGAGAAGCCAGGACAGCCGCGTTACTAGCAAAACATTTTCCTGAACGCATGAGCTCTTGGCTTAAATCGCCCTGCAGACCTCCTTTGGTGCCTTCACATCCTTGGTTGCCATCTCAGCTCACTGAGCAGAGCATGGCTGGGAGGCATTTGTCCTCCTCTGGGGCAGGGAACTGCAGGAGCAGGAAAGCATTTCTGCAGGCCAGGCTACCCCGTAAGTGCTTTCACCCGTACTATCACTTCACCGACCCTCCATGGGCAAGTCCACGTTAGGACTGCCTAAAAGATACGGGTGGGTATTTCCCAATAGGAGTTGCTCTCATCACAGTTCCCTGATGTGGAGAGGTTCCACAAAGATGTGCTGGTGCCACCAAATTGGGGGTGGGGATCCACAACTCATTGTCTGAGATGTTCAGAACAAGGCGTTCTCCTTCTTGCCCTTCATCAGTCGCTGCTCTGCTGTTCCTGTGCTATAAAACGTTTTCCAAGTCCAACCTGCAGAAAAAAATATTCCAAAATGGTGTGACCGTGTGAAGGAAACTTGTGATTTTTATTCTGCAAGTTGTAGTTTCCTAGGAACGGCCTGGATTTCTTGGGCTGGTTTGGGGTTTTGCACTATTTCAGGACAGAAGAGCATGGCACCTGACTCTATGAACGGCAACTGCTGCAAACCCCCCCGGCAGCCCCAGCCCAGCAGTGTCCAGTTTGTTCCAGTTGTGTCTTGGGACGCGGTGCTGGGCAGCCCGCCTGACCCAAACTGCTTGGGACTGTGTTCTTGGCACTTCAGGACATGGTTTAGGGAACACGGTGGTGCTGGATTAATGGTTGGACTTGATGATCTTGAAGGTCCTTTCCAACCTTAGTGATTCTGTGATTCTGTGATCCTGCAGCTGAGTGTTTCCCCTTGCTCCCTAAATGGAGACTTATATTTAGTCACTGCCCAGGCTCTATTTTCACTAAACAATACCATTTTAATTACAAAAATGAAGTATCTGAGCCCTTACCTGGCCTCTGTCACTTCAAACATGAGCTGAAAAAGCACAGAAAGAAGGCTGGAGAAATGTCTAACATGTCGGAGAAGCCTTTCCATGGAGGATTAAATAAGCTGTATAGAGCTGCAAGGTCTTCTCTTCCAGTAGAAGTATCTCATCTGTGCCTGCTTGCTCATTTAGGATCTAATTAGTGAGTCACCAGGTGAAGGTGTTGCGGAGGGAGGGTAAAGCCCTATAAAAGCAGGATTCACAGGTTGCCTGGGTTTGGGAGGAGGTGGGAAGGTATGCCCTAGGAAGCTGCCTGGCCTGATTTGAGATGCTCTTGTGAAGGACAGCAGGGTAGGTGCTTGTGTGCAAATTTTGCTGCGTTTCTGAAGCCCTTGCTCTTTTAAAGAGAGAATTACGTGTCAGGGAATTTCTTTGTAGAGGCTGTGGCATTTGTGGTACTTTACTCTTGCAAAGCACGAGGCTGATACCTGTTATAAGTGCTGGTATTTTTTAATATTGGGTAAGCATCATTTTTTAGCTTCTGGGTGGATGACATGGAATGGCAAAACCCTGTCTTTTAGTTTGTGTTTTTGGCACAGGAGGGCTCCGCAGCAGCTGGGAAAAGGGTTGGACCTGTTCTGGCACGGACAGGTTGGGGAAATCATGGCTTGAGATTTCTCTGTCACTGGGCTTGGTGGTCTTGGAGAAAAGCTGGCTGGTGCTAGTGGAGCAGAGAGGATCTGGGCTGGGGTGAGGCTGATGGTCACTGGGGGCTGGAGATGTGCTTTGTTTGTGGCAAGGGAGCAGATCTGGGGGAGGTGGAGTGTTTGTGTGTGGAGGATCTGCTGTGACCCATGGAGCCTGCATGAGTCTGACTCGTAGGATCCGGCTGTAGGTGGTGGCTGGGTTAACACCACCCAGGCTTGCAATAGAAAAATGGATGTTTTCATTAATGGTTATTAAAATTGCCTTAAAAATTCCCCTCTCTTGGATGCTTCTTAAAACATCATGTTTAAAGTTTTTAGGGTTTTTTTTTTAATCTTTTAAAGATAAAAGGCTTGTCTTTCCCACCCACAGCTATCTCTTCTTTGAAAAATGTTCCCCTACATCAGTCTGGCTTTTCATCAGCCTAACTATCAATTTATGCTTACCAAATTACTTCCCCCAAAATAAAACCCCCATAAAAACCACGTCATACAAACTGGTTTCCTACTTTTAAAATCTTGCAAAAACTTAACGACACGCTATGATAACAGTATCTCAAGGTATGTGTGTGTATATGTATAAAATTATTACATATATACATAATTCTGGGGAAGGATTGGTACTGTGGAAGGAGGCAGATATTTGCTTAGTAAAGTCAGCAGAATTCATGGTCTTAAACCTGTCCTCCTTCTGCAAGTTGGCCTGTGTGCTTGACACAACCCGAACACAAGTCCAGCTTGCAGTTGTGGGTCCTCCTGTCATCTGGATTTCATGTTCTGTCGTGCCTTATTTCAGGGTGTGGATGGATCCTGCCAAAACAAAACTGGCTGGGCCTTATCTTCTGCAGGTGATGGGGTCGCTGCATGACAGATGACTTCTTGTCAGGCTGGGTGGGTTGTTGGATGTCGCTGGGTGGGTGGTGGGTTTGCTGTGGTGCTGCTTTGCCATATTGTGCTCCATGTCTGAGCCTGCTCTTGGCCTGGGGAGCGACTCCTAGGACAAATGATACCTTCTTGTCAAAGCCAGGAAGAAAAGAACATCTGACATGAAAACAGGCTCTACCTTGCTCTCCAAGGCAAGGGTGGTGCCAGGAAAAGGTTGGGAGCTGACCTTCGTGTCTCTAGTGACTCAAAACAAAGCCCTCTCTGTTCAGGCACTGCTTGGTGGCCAAGGAAAGATCAAGTCACAGATTACTTTTCAGTTGAGGACACTGATTAGATGATACTGATAGCCAGGAACAAGCTAGCTCTGAGTGATATTATGTTAATTAACTTGCTCTTCATGAATGGATGGTACAAGAGCTTGTGGCAGATGCAGACTGGAGTGAAGCTCAAAATGGTACTGGCCAATGCTGGCTGGGTTTGCATCTGGACATTTAAATCTTGATGGTATTTTTAGGTATTTGTGGGAGACTTGTAGTGCACAGACGTAGGAGCCGGAGCAAGCAACCTTCCTGGAAGCATGTCACCTTGGTATTGGATGCTGTCTAGGAAAATCACCTCCAGTTGAAAGGTTGGATCCTTGCCTTGCTCAAAATGGCCTGGCTCAGCATGCAACTGAAGTCAGCGGAGCCGTGCTGGCTCCTGCCAGCTGAGATGTGGGCACTGGCATTAAGAGACCCCAAAGCAGACGGCTTCCTAGCGAAGAAGAGAGCAGTGAGGAGGTCCGTGCGTGAACCCCAGAGCACGGCCACCTCCCCAGCCCCTCGCTGCATGGGGTGTTTGTGGGCTGGCAGGGTGGGGGCTGCTTTCTTCTGTGATGTGGGCATGCGCTCGCGTACGAGAAGAGCCTGCAGGAGAGTTTCTTAGGTGCCCACATCCGTGGGTTGTGTCTCTGCACACCTGAGGCAGAGGGCACGAATCCCAGGGAAGCCACCGGCAGGGCCTTTCCCTGGAGCTGGACACGGGAGGCAGCAAATGCTACTTTTCTGGTGGGAAAAGACCCAAGCTTTGGTTGCTTCTGTCACCCTTCCAGAGTGAAATAATTTGCCAGATGTCTGATATCTACACTGATGCTGTTCTGGGCACAAAATGTCACCCATCATTAGAAAATGCTTGTCTTGTGACACATGATAGGGCTCAAACCACTGAGGATGAGTGCCTTGGCCTTATGGTAGGTCTGTGAGCAAGATCCCAGGTAATGCCAGCTGTCCAAATCTGTGACTTGCATTTGCTAAGTCTTTTCTTCCACTGTTCATCTTCTGCATGGAAAGTTCAATTTTAAAAATAGCTCTATGAAATGGTAAAGATTTGCAATGGAAAGGCAGGAAAAGGGTTAGAAGCTCTTCAGGTGTAAAAAGGCAAATAATAGCTTCTTATCTTGTTGGAGATCAGACTAAATTCTTGTCTCCATTCCTCTGAACGGCAATGCGTTGGTCATGAAAAGGTTATCTCGTCAGCTGTAGACCTCCTAGACGCTGATGTGGAGGCTGACATGTGCTTGCCTGGTTGACACGTATAAGTTCACAGGCTAAGGATGAGCGTATCCAACTGCAAACCATGTCAAAACACTCTCAAGTGATCAAATACCGACAGCGCTATCGGTGAAGAGCAGCAGACTCCCACTGCCTCGGGCCCTCTGAGCTGCTGCTTCAGAGGGGAGATCAGGTTTCTCCTCTGATGACCCCGAGCACAGGGAGCTCATTCAGAGGGGTGCTTGGTGAACCGAATCACGGTCTCGGGGCAGAGTAAATCCGTGGCAGGAGGCAGGCAGACCCCGTGGCACAGAGATGGGGAGCCGGTGGTAAACCCCAGCAAGCAGTGCCTGAGGGTCCTTATCAACGTGGCGGCGTCAAGTGGGGTGAAGAGCTAATGACCCTTTTCTGACAGATCTTATTTGGGACTCTTGGAGAGCCCAGAGAGGATTAGTGCTCTGGAGAGCTGAGCTTCGGTTTCTCAGGTCAGTGCTCTGAAACTAGCTGGCCCCCAGCAGCTCTGGCTCTCCTCTTGCCTCTGTTCCTTCCAGTACAGATGCAATTATCTGCTTCGGAGAGGTGGGGCTGTGAAGGGTGGTATCCGCGGGGCCTCGGGCTTCTCTGTGCTTCCCCGAGAGCATCAGTGAGGAAACGGGTCTGCACTCAATGAAAACTCAAAATAGTGTGTGAGCACGGAGAGCGAGGAGGAGATGGGAAACAGTGAGCAACCACCCGTTCGCTGAACGAGGCAGGGACCGTATGGAAAATATAGCATGAGGTCATGGAACTGGAGATGTAGCGTAATGCCTGTGCCTTGGGTAGCTGATTATGTTGTCCTGACAACCTCAAGCTGGTGTCCCAGGGTTGGAGGGTTTGGCTCTGCAAGCCGAGTGCATGTAGGTATTTGGGAAGTAACTGGAGAGCCCCTGAGGAGTTTCAGAAGAGTAGACTGGTGAAACCCTTCCAAAAGGATTAGCTGGATCCTGCCAGAAGCCACAACTGACTGTTGGCTGCTCTGTCTCCTCCTGGAGTAGGTGGAGGAGTGAGGAAGGAGCGGTGACATCCCAGCACTGCCAGCAGAAGACCCGAGGGTTGGGGCACACCTCATCCCATGGGGCAAAGACTGCCGTTGCAGGGAGCTCTTCAACAAAGGCTGGGGTGGGGGAGCTTGGAGACAGGGTGAGAAGCTCAGGCAGGACACAGTGGGTAAAGGACAGCAGCAAGTGTGGCAGAGCAGCTCACCTAAAAACGGGGATGTTGGCTGTCGGGGGGAGCGGGGTGGTTGGGGAAGATGAGGCAGTCGCTTCCCTGTTAAGATAAAAGGAGCAGCCCCACCATGGGTGACCAGCAGGCCTAAAGGAGAGGCACCATGAACCATCTGAAAGCCTGTTTTGCTCCCCAGATTTAAGGTATGAGAAAGGGGGGCAATTCTCAGCATCAGCTGGCTGAGCATGGCCAGGCTTCTGCAGCCAGTGGCAGGGAAAGACAACGGCATGGCTAGTGTTTCACCAGTGGCTTTCCCACGGCAAGCTGCGTTACTTGGGAGTACGAGAAGGGACACTGAATCCAGAGAAAAGTATCGGTGAGTCTTTGGCAAGGAGTTAGACCCGTGAAGAAGATGAAAGGCAGGTGCTAGCCTCAAAGGCACTGCAATGAGTTGGGCAGCAGCGGTGGGACCTGTAATCCATGCCATGCCCCAGAAATGGTTGTACAAACTGAGCTGCTTGGCTTCTTCCCTGGGCTTTACAGTTCCCATCAATTAGAGGCTAATCGCTTCCTTCAGAAGGCTTTTAAGTGCAAGCAAGCTTATTCAAGATGATGAAATTGTCTCCTAATTGATTATTCCTGCAGTTTAACATCTGTTTCCCCAACTTGCTTGTGTTTTTCCTTTCCTGGAAATAAAAACCTGATCTGACCAGCTCACCTCCAGCCAGGAGCTCCTGAGGAGCTAAGAAACGTTTGTGGCAGCGCTGGCTTTTGTGAAGGGACTGACAGAAGCGCCTGGTGGAGGGTGTATTAGCCGGGGCTGGAGCTGGGAGGGGAAGAGCTTCCCCATGAAATACGAATAAGCAGAGGAGACGCTGCATTTTCAGTCCTCCCCATGATGGCCTCAAAGCTGTGGTGTGCTGGGGGAGGAGGAAGAGTCTTGTTTCATCCCACAGCCCTGGGCCACCCGAGCTTAGGTGCTGCCTGACCGTGTGCACCCAGCCAGCCCCTCCCGATAGCGTCGGGGCGAATACAGTAGGCGCTTTGTAGCTGGGGAGATCTGGTTACTTGGGAGCAACTCCGCTCCTGGGGAAGACGATGACAACGTGCTGGGCTTGGAAAAGAAGGACAATGCCAGTTTGTGAATTCCTCTGGGATTGTTTCAAGGTGCTTCCTAAGGGAGAAGTCAGTGGGCTCCCTGCATGCAAGGGGTTTATAGCAGATTTGCATCTACCAGCTCGTGCTGCCGTCCTTAACGGTGTGTTGAGGTTGCTGTGCTTCACCACAGCCCCCTCCACCCCGCTCTAGGACAAATACTCCCTTTCTAGCTGCTATTGCAGGTCCCACTCTGCATTCCCCGCAAGGCTGGTGGTGGCTCTTCTTTCTTTCCCAGCAAATACATCTACCTTGCTTTCCCGCTCAGGCAAGGCTTATGCAATTGCCTGGCCTGTCACCTCCTTGTCAAAATAATTTTTGGAGCTGTTGTCTAATTTCTGACAATTTTGATAAGTTAGAAAATGGGTTTCTGTGGCCTCGCATAAAAGGGTGCTGAAGAGATGCATGAATCTGTCCACTGCTACTCTTCCCCTCCACGGGGAGACCTCGGTGTGAGCACAGCCCTTGCTGAACTTCAGGAATTGCTTGGCAAGCACTGCTACCTGTGTCGTGCTCGCAGCTGAGGTGCGAGGCGGGGGTCCTGGCTGCCCATCACAGGGATGCACAAAGTCTTGGGAGATCAGGCTTCCTAGTAGCTGGGCTGCTACTGAGTCCTTCTGGCCAACAGGTTTCTCTGCCTGAGGAACCCCATGAGCTTTGCTCAGATAAGCTGAGACCCGTGAGCACACTCGACGTGCTGGAGTTGTGGAGGAGATGCATTACTGCTACTGGCTCGTTCTTCCCTTCTGCTGGGAGACTTGGCCAAGTGGGTCAGGGATATGCTGTTAATGTCTCAGCATCTGATCCAGGTGGCTGGTGTCTTGGCAGGGTCGTAAGAGAAAGTCCTTTACTCTTCTTTCTAGCTAAAGGTCTTGCTTTCTACCCGTCTTTTGGCAGCAAACTCTGGTGAATGTGAAGCTGAAAGAGTCCTCTGGAGGCTCTCACTGAGAGTTTAACAGTGTGCAAAGTTCTTTCTCTGTAGATGTCTTGAGTCACCCTAATGATAACTGTGTTCCTGCTGGGGGTTTCTGTAGCCTGGGGTGCTTCAGTGAGGGAGCAGGACCCTCAGCTAGAAGGCAAAAGGCTTGGGAAGTCCATGGGAAGTAGAGCAGTGAAATATAGAGTTGGTGATGAAACTTTGCCATCTGCTCCAGAGTGAACCGACTGCAGGGAATATTCGGAGCAGTGCCAACACACTAACTTGCTCCTGTAATGTGTTTGCAGTCCTGCTGGTGCAGGAACCCATTGGATGTGCCATCTCAGCTGCTGGTCCCTAATAAAACCTACAGCGCGCCTGGAAGCCTCACCTTCACATCAGAGAGCCATGGGAAGATGTCCTTCCATGCCAGGCAGGTCGCAGTCCTATTACTGAGCTGTGCTTTCGGTGTGCTGCGTGCCGGCGGGTAGCTGGTATGTCACTCGCGCGGCGGGCTGGCCGTCCTGGGACAGACCCTCTGAGCTGCTTTTCCCAGGAGGGTGCACCTGGTTGTCCTGTCTGTTAACATCCGTGGGTTGGAGGACACAAAACACGGCTCTCGACACACCACCTGCATGACGCAGCCCAGACCGAGGGCTCTGCGATAACCAGCCGATAGCCGGCCGGGCCGCGGTCTCGCCACCCCCCAGCCGATAAAACAGTCCTTGAAACCGCAGCGACGTGCGGACTTGGGCAAGCTTCCCTGGCGGGGTGAACGGATCCAGTTTCAGCGCTAATGGGTTTCCCAGGATTTGCAGATGTGAATTATTTGCATTCTTGACTCCAAGGTGAGCGCAGGTGCATCAGATGGTCCCCGCGAGCACCCCTCCGGCGTGCTGTCCCCC
>NW_010523448.1:1138-1775 GCF_000687285.1 Phaethon lepturus | reverse complement strand
CCAGGTCCACGCTCGGCTTCCCCGCGGGAAAAGAGCCCTAACGCGATGCCGCAGCACCCCAGTAATCCGGAGGCGAACGGAGGAAGCTGCTCTCGGCGCAGCCCCGCTCAACCTCACCGGTCTTTTTCAGAAACGTCTCCTATCCCTCTCGGAAAATAAGCAGTCCTGCGCCGCGCACGCGCCTTCTCTCTCCCTCGTGCTTCTGGGCCTTGTTCGTCCCAGGTTTTGATGCAGAATGAGGCTCTTTGGGTCCTGTGTGGTCACGATGACCCACCTGCAAGTCCCCTCCGTGCTGCTGGATGGGGCTGGGGGCTGGAGCGGCGATCCGCAGAGGAGGAGGAGGTGGCACTGGGATGCTTGCCACAGGGCAAGGTAATTTCATCTAAATCCACCCCAAATCAGGGCTCGGAGGCTGTGCTGGGTGCTGTCTGGCTGGGTGGCTGCCTTGTCTCTAGCTCGTGCCCCCCGGGGAGGGCAGCACCCAGGACTCAGGGGCTTGGGGCACCCAACACCTGATGGGTGCTCCTGGCTCTCTTCGTTACCCACCCACCTTCAGTCTTCCTCCCCACCGTGTGCCCCCTCCAGCTGCCTCTTCCCGCCGGGAGCCTCAAACCACACGGAGACGCCTCTGGCAGGA
>NW_010523448.1:691-1001 GCF_000687285.1 Phaethon lepturus | reverse complement strand
CGCCTGGGGCCCCCTCTCTTGGGATGGCAACTCCATCGCTGCCAGCCCTGGGCTGGAGGGAGCTGAGGTGGGGAGGGAGGCTGGGGATGATGGATGCATGGGGGGATCACGTTAGGGGACGGCAATGACCTCCCAAATTTTGGCTCTTCCCACCCCTTAGGTGCTGCAGAGAGGGGACAAGGGAAGAACTGGAGAGAGCTTGGGGAGGCAACCGGCACCCGCACCCCGTGGTGGTGGGTGAAGCAAGCGCCTGGGCTGGGATTTCCCCTCTGGGGCTTAGCAAAATCCTCATGGGAAAACCAGCTTCTAG
>NW_010523448.1:359-599 GCF_000687285.1 Phaethon lepturus | reverse complement strand
GCACCCTGGCCTCGGTCAGGTCGGTCCGTAGCGCCAGCTGCTCGCGGGCGTAGACGTCGGGATAATGCGTCTTCTGGAAGACCTTCTCCAGCTCCTCCAGCTGGAACGTGCTGAAGGTCGTCCTGTTCCTCCGCTTCTTGCTCTTGCCCTTGCCCAGGGGCTCGGGGAGCTCGGGCACCCCGTGTTCTCGTAGGCTGCCCAGGGGTGCTGCCAGCGGGCACCCCAGCTCCCCGGGGGCTT
>NW_010523448.1:0-228 GCF_000687285.1 Phaethon lepturus | reverse complement strand
GCCCTCCCCTCGCCTCCCGTCCCCGCAGGACCCAAGGCACAGTCAGCCCGGGGGGTGTGGGGGTACAGCCCCAGCAGAAAGGGGCTCGGCACAGGCACGCGGCAGGTCACGTCCATCGCTGGGAGGGTAAAATCCCCGCTCCCCAGGGGAGCTGCGGGCTCGTGCTGCTCCCCGAGGGCGTGGGAGGGAAGCCTGGCCGCAAGGTGGGTGCTTGGGGACCCACGGCTG
>NW_010523447.1:359-1307 GCF_000687285.1 Phaethon lepturus | reverse complement strand
GATCCTCCGTCCCCAGGACCAGGGATCCTCCATCCCTGGGGTCAGGGATCCTCCATCCCAGGGCTGAGGGATGCTCTCTGTGATGGGGAGCCCAAATCTGGGCATCAGGCTCATGCCAGGGGTGTGGGGCATCAGCCCACAGACAGCACCTCTGCTGCTGGCCTTGACCCTGAGCCCATCCCTCCTCACTTCCCCTGGGAACAGTCCCTCACCCCGGCAACTCAGAGCCACGGGGGACACCTCGTGTCACCCCACGCAGGGCACCCTCCACCTGCCTGGCCCCCCGGGACCACGGGAAGGGCCACAACGGAGCAAACCAAACCAAAAAGCAACTTCCCCAACCGCCTCAGCAATAAACACATCTATTTAACCAACCTTTCCCCGATTTTAACATAATTAGCCATCAGCCTGCCAATCAACGTCAGCTCCCGTGGATCACCGTTAATGGATCGCTGTTCAGCCGGCTGCTATCGAATCGATACAGAAATTAAAATGCATTCACACCATTCTTCCTCAGCTGTCATCTTATCTCGGCGTCTAGCAAAAAGCGCGGCAGATTACAGAATCCATCATCATTTAGCCTTTGTAGCTCGCAAAATTCATAATTAACAAAAAATTTCTATTCACTTGCTCATGTAATTTAATTAGTTTTCCATTAAATAGAGACTAAATATCATCTAATCCCCCAACAGAGCAAATAATTGTTTTCCATTCTTTTAGAAATTATCACTTGCTTATTGTAACTATCAAAATTCATTAGAAGCCTCGGAGCAGCAGCTGGAAAAGGTGGGCAAAGCGCTGGAGGAAGGACAGGGAGGCAAGTAGAGGGGGTGGCAGGGCCAGGGCTGCCCTTGGCTGAGCCGCAACCTCCCGGTGATGCCCCCGTTGTGCCCAGCATGGGGATCACCAGCACCCAGTGCAGGATCCGGCCCGCCACACCACGCCAGG
>NW_010523447.1:0-201 GCF_000687285.1 Phaethon lepturus | reverse complement strand
GGCGGCCCCCCGCCAGAGCCGCTCTATTCCAGAGGCCGTTTATCTGGATTCCGGGACAGATTTAATTTATAGTGGAAATCTCTCAAGCAAATACCTCCCTTGGAGGAACAAACCTGTTTAAGAAAACAATTTTCTCTGCGCTCGGATTATGCCTTTAACGGTTTGCTGCTGTGATGCGCCGGAGCTGGCGCGGCTCCGACG
>NW_010523446.1:1753-2989 GCF_000687285.1 Phaethon lepturus | reverse complement strand
CCTGGCGCTGGCTTCTTTAAAAACACATTCCTCTGACGGCCGTAGTGCTGCGTGTTTGTCTTGCCGAAAACTTTTAGCCTGCCCGAGCACTGCCTCAAAGCTTAGGTCTCTGCTCGCCAGCTGCTTACACTTCACATTTTTTGTAAATTCTCCATCAGATTTTAGCAACTGTGTGTAGACAGGATAATCCTGGGTGGTAACAGAATAAAGTACTTGAGCTATAATCAGCTCTGTGGCTGGAGTTTTCGGGTGCAAGCGTCTGGCGGGGGGGTACCTCTGTCTGAACCCCACTGCTGAGCTTTGGGATGTTCAGAGACTTTTTTGTTGTGTTTTAACTGAAGTGATGGCCTGACGAGGTACAGGGCGTCGCTGCCAGTCGTCCCCACGCAGCAGAAGCCCCTTTACTAGTTGGCGGTGGCGGCGAGGAGCCGCTCGTCGTGGCGTTCCTGGGAGCTGGATCGCTGGGGAGGGATAGCAGGAAAGCTGCTCCCCTCCCTGGGCTGCTGGCAGTTTTTGGTCCTTGGAGGATTAGACCTACGCCCACAGTTCCTCTTTGAGAGGCTCCTAATGCTGTTCTTCACATCTTCAGTGGCTGCTGCGGTGGCTCTTGGGGAGCTGAGAAGCTGGGATAAAGAGCATGAGTGCTACGTGTCTGCTCAGCGGAGGTTTGCTCCAGGATCACTCTGTAGACAGTTCCGAGGAGCTCCAGTCTCACGTGTGAGTGCTTGGGTGACTTTGGCCCTTGTCCAGGTCTTGCTTATGTCCCTCAAATTCTACTTAAAATGTTGTTTCTTTCGTTCCCCTTTAAAACTAGGCCATGGCAAAGTCATGGGAAGGGGTTTCTTCGGCAGGGACGCACGTGCCTGGTGAGCGGAGCCAGAGGCAGCTCCCTGGCTGGGAGCGCACCAGGGTGCGGGGCTGAACCTGCCGGAAACTCCTTCAGGGCTGGAGGTGGATTTTGCTTCAGACGTCCTCCTGAGTTAGTGAAGGCTGCTCTGACAAGCTAGGAAAGAGCAAGCCGTGCAGTAATTAGTGGGCCATTGTTGAGCTGAAATGAGCCTCTAGCAGATAACGGCTTTCTTCTGATACGCGATTTGCACAGCAAGGTCGGGACCAGTGGCACCTTCATGGTCCAGTCGTTTGCTGCTGCGGAGCTGTTGGTGTTAGTGGAGGATGCTGGGCTTCCAGAGTTTTACGCCATCTCCGTACAGCTTTTAAAACGCTGATGAGCGTCGT
>NW_010523446.1:926-1635 GCF_000687285.1 Phaethon lepturus | reverse complement strand
GGCGGCTCCTGGCGAGGAGCACACCAGCCTGGTGGGATGCCCACGGCTGCCCAGGCGAGCTCAGACTCTTGTCTTCAGTGCAGCTCTTCCGTCTGGCCCGGCTCTCGGCAGTGGCGTGGTTCAGAGGCTCCGTGCTGCGCTGAATCCGCTGGGGAGAGGGATTAATCCGTTAATTGGATTCGCAATTGTTTCGGGTAGATGCTTCCTGCAGCAGCGGAGACGCAGATACAGATCCCACGAATGTCAAAGGCCATCGTAGCATTTAACCTGTGATGGGGGACCACCGCCGCTCGCCGCCGTGAGCGGGGGTGGCCGTGGTGCCCGATGTCCACTGGGGACCTGCCAGAGCAGCGCCCGGAAAAAACGAACCTGAGCTCCAGGAAATACTTGCCTGTGACAGATGACTTGGTGTCCCCACGGGGAGGTCCCTCTGCCCGTGGAGACGGGCTCCGGGGTGGGAGAGCAGCCTGATCCTTTTAAAATGGGACTTAACGACACACTTAGCGGCTTGTGGGTAATAAAATTGTGCTGGTGGAAGAATGGATGCTCCGGATCTGCGTTTGCAGCTGCGATTCTGTTGAAAGGCCTAATTTGCCAGAGAAGTTGTTCCAGAAATGCAGGGCTCAGCCTCCGAGCTGTGTAGTCCGCCTCAGGAAGGAACCTGTAGGAATGGGCTCGCTAAAGGTGCGCAGACATGAGAAGGACCTTT
>NW_010523446.1:549-909 GCF_000687285.1 Phaethon lepturus | reverse complement strand
CTCCCGCTGTTTGCGTTGCCTTTTCACTGCCTTCAGATCTCCCGATTAGGAGCAGGCTGCCGTAGCAGTAGGCTTGTCCTCGCCAACCTGCGCTTGGGTAAGTAACGGTGGAGGGCTGTTAAGTGAGCGTCTGCGAAGAGCACGTTGCCTGGCTGGAGTTCCTAGCGCCTAGCAGCTGCGTGTAACGTTCGGGTTTCGCCTTCAGCGGTGACATCTCCCAGGGATGCCTACCTGCTGTGTGCCCAGGCACCGCGCCCGGCGCGAGCTCCTGCGGGGATGCTCCGTCCTTTTGGGAGGGACGGAGGGGCCGCGTCCGTGTCCGCGGGCTGGTTTCTGCCGTCCGTCGGCAGCGCCGTGAGT
>NW_010523446.1:0-201 GCF_000687285.1 Phaethon lepturus | reverse complement strand
GGGAGCCGGTCACTGCAAACGTGTCGTTGAGCTCGCCGGAGTCAGGGTCCCTTGGGAAGCTTTTGCTTTTTTCTCTCCCGTGTCTCGCAATAAATAAATAAAAAAATGTCTTAAGCTTTGCCAAGCTGGGTTGAAGCGGAGGCCGCAAACAGAGCTGGTCGTTATAAGGCTGATGAGTCGCCAGCGTAACATCGACAGGTC
>NW_010523445.1:5405-7119 GCF_000687285.1 Phaethon lepturus | reverse complement strand
CGGTTCAGCCGACGCTCCGGGGCAGAGCAGTGCCACATTCACCGATATTTATTAAAAGCCCCTCCCCAAAGAAGCCCCCCAAAATCTCCCAGGGAGCCTGAAGGACATTAAGGAGAGTGGACGGGGCCTTTGGTTGGAAAAAGGCACAAACAGGGCTTTTTTTTTTTAAAGATTGCCCTTCAAACAAGACAAACACTGGACCCTTTGGCTTGCAGGATCCGGCCCAGCTCCCTCCAGCATCCCTGGATCCTCGCAGCTCGCTCGCAGCCGCAAGATCCCATCCCGCGGCCGAAGGACTCACGGGTGGGAGGAAACGCCGCTCCGGCGCGTTCGAGGGAACTGAGCCGTCTCAAACCTGGTGTTGAGAGCACAAAGCGTTTTCCTCCGGCCAAATCCGGCACAGGAAGCACAGTCCCCGGGTTCTCATTAAGCAAGTCGTTCGTATTAGGCAAGTCCTGATTAGCCGTGTTTACCCTCCGCAACCCCCCCTCCGCGTTATTGTTTAGCCTTAGAGCGATGGGCACAGAGGTGCAGCCTGGGCCAAGCCATTTACAGGAACAGCAAAGACACCAAAAAGGGATTTGAGACAAATCAAAGCTGTTTAATGAGCGGGGAAAAAACACATCCAAAGTTTCAGCTTGGAAAAACCAAGCAAATACCAACAACCCCAGGGCAAACACTTAGATTTTCTGTAATGTCCCAGTATTGTGTTTCAATATTCTTGGATGCGAAAAGATGTTTTTCTGGGTAAATCTTTCCCGGGTTGGTTCAGGGGGTTACATCGTCTTGGAGCTGGAAGGAATGTTTTTTCCCCGTGTGTCGAGTAAAACCGACCCCGAAACCTGGCAGCCGCGGGCAGCGCTCAGAAATCGGGCTGCGGAGGGAGGCGGAAAATGGTGGCAAGATCGCAGCAAGGCTGGGGCAGGGCTGCTGCCAACCCTCGTGCCCTGACAGTACTTTTCCAACTCTTTTTATTTTATTTCACCTTGAAAGAGGGACGAGAGTGACCCATTAAAAACAACAAGCCGAGGGGATGGTGCCAGCGGCCCGGACAGCCACGTCCCCACGCCCAGGCTCTCGCCCGGGTATCGTTTAATTTATTAGGGACGCAGCCTCCGTTCCTGCCTGTTCGCTCCTTTTTCCAGGTCGGTGGTGAGCGGCACAGCCAGTTCTCCTCGGGAGCCCGCCGGTCACTCCCTGCATTGTCAAAATTCACCGTCAGTCCCTGCTCTCCGCTCCCTTGCTGCCCTCTCACAGCTCGCGAGAGGTCCTCTCATCGGTGGCACTGAGCTCTCCTGGGCTGGGGCATGATCCTCCGCCTATCTAAAGTGCTGGAGAGGATTTCCTTAAAAAACCAAAACAAACAGAAAAGGTTCATGGGAGGCAAGTGAGCAGAAATCTTCTATTCCAGAGCAGGCGAGAGTGCAGGAGGATGCGGCTGAGTGTGGTGAGATGGAGACATTCCCCCCTCCAGACCTTCTGTTGGTGGCTGAAGCACAAACGTTGGTGATGAGCATCCCCCAAGGCTGGGCAGATTTTAAGGTCTAGCTCAGGACAATGTATATATCATCTGAAATAACCTGGGCTGCCCCCAAAGCCACATGGCCAGCAGGGCGAGGGAGGGGGGTCTGCCCCTCCGCACCGCTCTGGGGAGACCCCCCTGCAGGGCTGCGTCCAGCTCTGGAGCCCTCGGCACAGGAGAGACACGGACCTG
>NW_010523445.1:0-5361 GCF_000687285.1 Phaethon lepturus | reverse complement strand
AGAGGTGGGGGGGCTCAGCCTGGACCAGAGAAGGCTCCGGGGAGACCTTAGTGCCGCTGCCAGGGCTTGGAGGGGCTGAGAAAGAAAAACGGGACAGACTGTTTGGCAGAGCCTGTAGCGACAGGACAAGGGGTGATGGTTTTAAACTAAAAGAGGGCAGATTTAGACTGGATATAGGGAAGAAATTTTTCATAATGTGGGTGTTGAACCCCTGTCCCAGGTTGCCCAGAGAGGTGGTGGATGCCCCATCCCTGGAACCATCCCAGGTCAGGCTGGACGGGGCTCTGAGCAACCTGCTCTGGTTGAAGATGTCCCTGCTCACTGCAGGGGTGGGACTAGATGGCCTTTAATGGTCCCTCCCGACCCAAACTATTCTATGATTCTATGAAAAGAAATTCATGGGAAATGCTGAAGAAGTAGCAGAGGTTCTGGGTGGGTGTCCTCAAGCATAGGGAGGAAACATCAGCCGGTTCCCCTGAGCAGTTGGTTTGTTGCCCCTCTGCCACGCTTTTCCCCAGCTGCAGTTCCTCATGCAGCTTCACGCCCTGGGTTTGGACTGGCCCAGGAGCACGTTGCTCCACAAAGAGCAGTGACCTGGATTTTGGGGGACCTCTGCACCCTGTGGGTTGATGTGAAGACAGACCAGAACGGGCAGTGACCGTGTCACCTGCCCAGGCGCATATTCATAGGCCCATGGGTACACCGCCAAATATCAGCACTCAGCACCGTGGTGGGGACAGCTGGAGCCGGTTCTACCAAACCGGCAGGTTCCCATGCCGTGTCCAACGTGGTCGGTGGCAGCTCCCCTTGCACACCCACCTTTGGATCTGAAGTCACCATGAGATATTTGCAGACGGATATGACTCTTCCTGGCCCCAAATACAACCTTGGTGAGACCCTGGCAGGGGCTTCCGAACTTTCCCCGTGGCCCCGTGATGCCTGGGGAGGTGGAAGCAGACTCCCACAACTATGGTCATGTTCCTCCGGGCACTCACCGTGCACCATATCGCCCACCTCCAGTACCCCAGAGCCGCCCATTTCTCTCCCACCGGCTCCCATCTGCGATGCCACAGCAGCATCAGTCCTGCCGCATCCCTCTCCTCCCGCATCCCAGGTGCTGGGCGGGCACGCAGCCTCTGGAAGACGGTATCGCTTTTGTGGCCTTGAGCAGCATCTCCCTCTGGTGGCTGAGGAACAAGGAGCTATGGGGAGAAACACCTCCCCAGCCTGACTTCTTTGGTCTGGCAGCGTTGGGGAAAAATCTGGATGTGCACCAGGTCATTGGTGCACCTTCAGTTCCCTGCCCTGCAGAGACGGGAAGGGTGGGTGGGGGTATCTGGAGCTGTGATTTGCAGCCTCCTACTCCCAACAGTGCTTTAGATTTAACTAAATATAAGTCATTTCTATAGGTGGAGACCTGTGGTTCAGTGCTAGGATTGTACCCAGCATGCAGGACTTGGACCCTGGGTGCAACAGGGCTCTCATGCAGGCTAGAAGTCCTTAAGGACAGATAATCCTCATTATTTAACCTGATTTCACATTGCCCCCAAGGAGAAGGTGAGAGGGAGCACAACGGGATCTCACCAGTGACCATCTCCCATCATCAGGGAGCAAAGCCATGGGAACACGGCTCCCACACCTACACCCCCATCCGTGCCCCAGCCATCATGCCCCCTCCGGTGCTGTCCCCAGAGTCCCCCTTCTCTTGGCCACTCCTCGATCCATCTGCCATTTCCACAACCACCGCCTCCGGGGTCAGGGGTGTGAGCTCATGGTGCACCCCCAGGCCCCCTGTGCATCGTGGATGTGCTCTGAGAAATGAAAGTCCTCCGGCACGCCTGTCTCCTGTGCCCAAAAGTATTTCTCTACTTTCTCAAAATTGCCTGTTTGGCCATATTTTCTTTTCCGACTGGTCCATGGGATAGTTTCACGATGGCTGCTCAGTGCTGGTGGACCTTTACCACCTGCAGTTAGCCCACCACAGAGCTAGCACTAAGCTGTACGATAGAGCCCGCCCAACCACGTCATGACCCGTATCAATTTTTTGCAGTTACAGCTAAAAACAGACCCATGACTGTTCAAGACAGTTCCTGGTAAGTCCAAGCAGCAACCCTGTATTTACGGGGTGAAAAAACACTTAAATCACTCGAAGTGCAGCAAGGACGGTATAAATCCTTCCGTGTGGCAAGGCCCGGGACCAGGACAGAACAGCAAACCTTCAACGCATTTGCTTCCCCTGCCTGATCTTGCCTTGTGATAACCAGCACAAGTTTGAGGGTAGCCCACAATTTGGAGAGCCATCACTTGACTCACCAAGCATTTGAGTTTTGTAGGCAATGCAAACTATTATGACACGTAGGATTACAACCGTAGGATGTAGAGCCAAGGTCAAAACTGCTGCAAGATTCCCACCAAGCACAAGGCCACGCACTCTGATCCTTGGGTTGGTGGCTGTTTTTCCAACCTGCTGGACTTCAGATGTTAGAGTCAGATGCTCTTACTATCTGCAGCAAATGCTCAAAATCTACCCCAAATATTACTGGTATTAATTTAGTATACAGTTTCAACAATTCTTATCATAGTGTTTCTTCTTAAGGTTGTGTGTAACTAAAATCCAATCTCTTGGTCCAAGTTATACAGGACCCAGCCCCTTTCGTGGGACCCCTCCAACCTAAAGGGCAGGCTCTGGGTTAGGAAGAGAATGATCTTGCTCAGAAAGGGAAAGGACTTCCTTGTCCTAGACCTAGTTTGGCCCCGATTTGGGGATGGGGTGAGGTAAGCAGGCAGCACTGCCTGGTTCAGCATCACTCACCCTGCTCTGGGTCAGGGGGTGGGGGACAGGGGCAGCTGCCACCAGCCACCCCCCAGTGAACCTGGGTTCCCGAGAGGGAATGGGAGAGGGAAGACATAACCAATCCTTCCTCCCAGCATCCGCTGCCTGGCACAGAAATTTGGCCACTACAGGTCTGCATCCTCATCCCAAAGGGCTGCCAACGTCCCAGCTCGACGTCTCTGCTCCTCCTGAGCTTCTCCTTGCCCGCAGAAACCAAACTCACCCAACCCACTGCTATCTGCATGCCATGGTGACGTGCCCAGGTCCCGCAGTCGGAGGTGGCCCCAGCTGGGAAGACGCTGGATGTAGACCCTTCTTCAAAATCCCAACAGGCAACTCATCCTGGGTCTGCAGGAGAGCTGTGTGGGGAAGAGAGAAAGGAGATGTGGAGTCCCGTTCCCGTTCATACGTGTGTCCTATCCACACCCTCCAGCTGGAGAAAGGGAAAATCCCCACTCAATTAAACAAACAGCTGGATTGGGGGCGGGTAGAACCGGAATGGGTAGAAAACCTAAGAAAACAGGAAAATGGACTTGCAAAGGAGAGGGGAGGAGGCGAGGTCACATCCAGCCAGGAAGTTGCACAGTGGTTCACTTCCAAAGCAGCAGGAGATCAAGGTCCAAGACCTCGTACGGCAAGGTCCAGAGAGGACCCCTCCATGCTTCTGTGTACCCCCAACACAAGACACAGACACAGCAAAGGCTGGTTTGTTTTTTAAAGGATCATTATATATTATCAAAAGTAGAAAAACAAACTAAATAGAAGTTTCTATAATGCCACGGCAGCTCTGCTGCCTTCTGTGTGATGCTCGTAGTGAGGAGGACTCTGGAAAAGCCGCTACAACTGCTTCCTCCCTGCAGAGCAGAGCCACGGCATGGTGGTGCTGGCTCCGAATGGAGACATGGAGCTTTCACCACTTGGCCTTCTGGGCTGCGAGCGCACATTGCCGGCTCCTGTCCAGCTTTTCACCCACCAGGACCCCCAAGTCCTTCTCCATGGGGCTGCTCTCCATCCCTTCATCCCCCAGCCTGTGCTGATACTGGGGGTTGCCCCGACCCAGATGCAGGACCTTGCACTTGGCCTTGTTGAACTTCATGAGGTTCACATGGGCCCATTCCTCGAGTTTGTCCAGGTCCCTTTGGATGGCATCCCGTCCCTCAGGAGTGTCAACTGCACCACTCAGCTTGGTGTCATCTGAAAACTGGCTGAGGGTGCACTTGATCCCACTGTCTGTGTCATTGATGAGATATTAAAGACTACTGGTCCCAATATGGAGCCCTGAGGGACACCACTTGTCACCGATCTCCATCTGGACATTGAGCCATTGTCCACTACCCTCTGGATGTGACCATCCAACCAATCCAGCCAGATCTGTATTACTGTCGCCCAGAGAGGTGGTCGATGCCCCATCCCTGGAAACATCGCAGGTCAGGCTGGACGGGGCTCTGAGCAACCTGCTCTGGTTGAAGATGTCCTTGCTCCCTGCAGGGCGTGGGACTAGATGGCCTTGAAAGGTCCCTTCCAACCCAAACTATTGTATGATTCTATGATCTGCAGCTGGGTTGAGGGGACAAGGATGAGGATGGGCAGAAAAGGCCACTTGAGAAAGCAGGGTGGTGGGCAAGGACGCAGGACATGGCTTTTGTCTACAGTTCAGCGTCCTGAGGCTGTGGTCTGCAGTATGAAGAGGATTTGCAATCCTATGTGGCCCCAGCAAATGCAGCTGGTAAAGCTCTCAAGATGAACCTGATGGGGGAAAAATAAATCAAGCACTACCGAGCCTTATGTTAGGGCTTATTCTGCCCACAGTGAAGGGCATCTGAGAGTAAAACTCATTATTTTTCTGGTTTAGGCACTTATTTATCCTGAGAAGACTCCTGCTTTGGCCAGCATTGCAGCCCCTGGAGACAGCAGCCAGATCTCGACGCTGGGACAGGCCAGCTGCTTGTATAGGACACGCTTCAAGACATTGTCACAAGTATATCAAAAAGCAGCGTGCTTCCAGCTTCCTAGCAGGACTGCTACATAAATAAGTTTCATAAATACCTAAGCCTGGACTTTTAAGGCTTTTTAAGACCTTTGAAGCTCTCCAAAACTGCAAGTAGAAGATGCACCACCAAGGAAGGTGATGTCCTAGCGATAGAGGACTGTATCTGCCCGGTGGCCGGGTACCACGGGGATAGTCTTCATGGTCAGCATTAACATCCCACCACCTCCTGCCATACACTATCGACGAGGCAGTCACCCCACCCCCCCCCCCTGCCATACACTATCGACGAGGCAGTCACCCCAGTGCTGACCCAGGGTGAGGGTGCAGCCATGTGCAGGGTCACACCAGCAACCCAGACAGATCTGTCCCCTCTCCCAGCTCCCCCGGTCCTCGCTGTGGGCATCTAGGGTCGGCCTTGGGGGTGGAGGTGAAGCATGGTGTCCTCAGCTTGCTCCTCACGACAGTCCCTTGCGTGCCACAAGGGTGGGTGTCCCAAAAGTGATGCCACCCCACGAGGGCACCCTCCAGCCCTGCGGGC
>NW_010523444.1:0-610 GCF_000687285.1 Phaethon lepturus | reverse complement strand
TTTGTTTGTTTGTTTGTTTGTTTGTTTTGGGAAAATGGTATTTCATAGTTATTTATTTTTAAGAAAGGAGATACAATTTTAAATGACTAAATTCAGAATAGGACTTAACTTAGCCATTGATAAAATAAAGATTTCTCTGTATACCTTAGAATTTAATGATTAGCCACTTGCTGGGCTGCAGGAACCTCAGATTCAAATTTTACTATTATCTTGTTCAGAACTCTGGCTGAACTGGAGACTTCCAGCTTCATAAAGAGTAGCTTAATCAGTAGCTGTTACAGGTATAAGCTAGGGCTTTGCCTTCCCTGTACGGCCTACACCCCAGGTGTGTCTCTCAAATAAAAGCCATACCGGCAAACTGTGTAAGATTATTCTTACATACTATCTAAGCCAAGGAGTAGTCACTTATAAAAAAATGGAACATCTACCTCAGGAGAGATGGTTTTCTCTTAAATTTAAAAGCTGCAGCATGGCTGCAGAGCTGAATGCATTTGGATGATGGGAGGTATTTTTATGTAAGGTGGTGGAATGGGGATGGGAACACGTTAAGGAAAGAAAAGAGACGCATTTTAAGACAAGCATCTTTTCTCCTGTTATCTCTAGCACTCGG
>NW_010523443.1:0-1119 GCF_000687285.1 Phaethon lepturus | reverse complement strand
GGCCTTTCCGCCCAAGATTGACCTTTCTTTCTCTTTTTCCTTCTTTCTCCCCCTTTCTCTCCTTGCTGTCACCCCGTCTCCCCTCCACCGCCTCCGCCCTGCCGGGGGGGTTGCTGAAAACCCAGGGTCTCTCCCTTCGCCGCCCCCTCCGAAACGTCAGATCCTCGCGGGTTTGTGCTTTCCAGAGACGAAAAGGTGCCGAACGCTGCCCCGAATGGTGGCAGGGGACCAAAAACTTCCCCAAAAAATGAGCAAACCTCTTTCCTTTTCTGTACCAAGAGCTCCTGTCACTGCCCGGGCCACGGCAGACGGGGCCAAACTCTGCCAGGAGCGGGCGGCTGTCAAAATTCAAGTGGGAAAAAGCCCAGCTGATTTCTGTCTGTTCCCTTAAATTGCAAGTTAAAGGGGGGGAGAGGGAGAAATAATGAAGTTTTTAATTAAAAAAAAAAATAAAAGTGTGTATATATATATATGTGGTTACAATCTAATTCTCGTGCCCCAGTGGGGTGCTGTATAGTTAACTGAAGGAGAATCGAACCAATATAAATATGAAATGAATTTACACCGCCAGTTAAAACAAAACAAACAACAACTACAAAAAAAAAAAGATTACCAAATGGTCTGGAAGAAATTTCCAAGCCTTTCTCACCATGCAGAACAATCGTTTGAAGCCTGCACATCTCTCATTATGTTGTAATTTTGTTTGGTTTTGTTTTGTTTTAATAAGGGAAAGGAGAAGATGCTGATTAAAAAAAACAACAACAAAAAACCCAACCACAACAGCAAAACTATGTTTGAAAAAGAAGTAATAATTGTTTCCCAAGCCTACGAACCCTGAGCTGTCGCTGGATTTCTGAGAGCTGTGGGCTGTTGCATGACTGTGCTAGATTTTAGTCTGAGTTGATCTTTTTAAGAAACAGAAGAAAAAAAAACCATAAAACAGAAGAACTGCAAGTGTTGAATATTAGAGGTTTGTTTAGACCTGTTATCTATTTTTTTTTTACTCGAAATTAATTTGTCACTTTCTTGTCCAAAAGAAAAAAACAAAAACAAAGCAAAAAGAAAGACTTCAGAGGTTCAAATCTCAAATGTGGTACTCGGAGAGCCTTAAAGGACAGC
>NW_010523442.1:0-9489 GCF_000687285.1 Phaethon lepturus | reverse complement strand
GCACCCCCCCGGGGGGATGGGTGTATGTAACCTCGGGGTTATTTGTGTCGCCCGCGTCAAGTCCTTGCTGGCTTTTGTGAACTGAACTGGATCACACCCTACATTTCTTGGGCAGGAGCTGCCCTGAAAGAAAGTAATTTGAAAAAGCGTGACGAGGAGACGTTTATGGTAATAATTCATATTGAATTGGGCAAACTGTACATGAGTACTATAAACTTAATTTTTGTTATTAGGTTCTCCCCTCACCATGCACAAGGCAAGTGCGGAGCTACTATGTGGACTGGAGGATGCTGCGGGACGTCAAGAGAAGGAAACTGGCATACGAGTACGCGGACGAGAGGCTGCGGATCAACGCCATCCGGAAAAACACCATCCTTCCCAAGGAGCTGCAGGTACGGGGCAGCCATGCCCCGGCCAGGGCAGGGCACGAGCCCGCACATGGTTCCTACTGCTGTGATGTGCACTGGGCCGCAGCACACGCTTTACAGACCCGAGTGGCCCTGCCAGGTCACAAACACTTGCGTTTCTCTAAGTCAGGAGCACAGAGTCATGTCATATTGCATAGTTACTGCTAGTGCCTAGGCATCTTCAGAGCCTCAGCCTTTTGGCTGGAGGCTGTGTGTGTTGGATTGTGGGTTTTTGTTTTATTTTAAAAACAGTGCTTTTCATGTAAGCAGTATGTGTGACATTATCTGGGATGAAGTCTCATTTTTTTCCCCTCAGTCACTAACATACATTCAGAAAGTTATTTTCCTTATTTCTGATAATGTGGGATATGTGGTTACTTTTATAGTTTCCTAAATAAGCTTCAGATTTTTTTGCTTATTTAAAAACATAGAAGCCTGATCCAGCCAAATCCACCAACTTGTTCAATTAGAAATACTTAATTTTACTCCTTGCCTGAGCTACAAGCATGTAAAAGCTGCATCAGATCTGGGTGTTAGATCTGTTCTTAAAAATGCACATATTTTGTTGCCCTGCTCTCAACCTTCCTTACTAAGCATTAAAAACATTTGCAAGCATCAGAAATAGTCTTAAACTATTCCTGTACATATTTGATCTGGCCATGCCTAGTTGTGGGGACATCCTTTCATCGTTAAACATTCTGGGAGAGAAAGTGTATCTGGTGAATCTGGTTTTATGTATGGACTTCATCATTCTCTTGGCAAGTCTTCTCTGTGTTGAATGTCCTTACAGGGTGGGGAAATTAATGGCAGCTGGCTTTGCTTTTGGTATTCCTCAGCTGCTTTTGTCACCTTTGGAAGTCACAAAGTCACAGCAGCAGTTAGATTAAAGAAAAAGACTCCAGAAAGGTAACTTTTTGCTGCCCTACAAAATGTTATTTGGGCTATCTACACAAACAAGAGGCACAACTGAACAAAACCAGTAACTGAAATATGTTCTGAAGACAAGAAGTCCTACTGACCTTGCTGTTACTGAAGTTGAAGGTCACGTTGCTGCTGTCTCGATGCCATCTTCCCTTGAAGGCGAACATCCCTCTAGAAGATAGCCTTACACTATTGCTTTTCAGCACTCCTGCACCATAATGGGAGTTTTTGTAGCCCAGCCGCCTTTTTAGCTCCAACTGTGGCCTCCTACCATGACTGAACAGAGGATTCTTTGGAGCCCTTCTCTCCTTTAGAAAATAATATATTAGGAATGCTGCAGTTAGGGATGCTTACCTGGCTTTGACTTCCTTCCGGCTGCATTTGCCTGCTGAGCTCGCTTGTTCATCTGAAATTCCATTTGCTGCTCCCTGAAAACTGTTGAGCACTCTTATTGCATGTGGAAAGACCTTTCTTAAGCCTTCTCATTAGAACAGAGACACTTTGACTTTTCCTCCTCTGCCTGGAGCTCCTTCTGAAGTATACTGTATGAGATTCCTTTTACTGACATTAAAGCATATTACCTGGGAAGGTGGTTAACAGGGAACAGCCACTTAAGTTCAGCTTATCTTAAATGAATAGCCTACCCTGCTACGTGGATAAAGCCAAGCAGATTTTTGACGAACGATAATTACTGGCATGAGGTTGTTCAGTCTGTGTAATAAGGTTAACTCTAGGGTCTCCATGTGGATCATTTTGCATTCACTGTTGGGATGTCCAGAAAGAAAGGGTCAGGCGAGGACAGGTGCCAGTTCCCTACCAAATAGCAAAGCATACTCATGAGGTGGTAGAGAAGCTTGTGGTGGTACCTACTCTACAGCTAGATTTTTGAGGTCTGGCAAATAGGCCCCCTCAAAATCCTGGGGAACACAGATAAACTCTATGCTGTGGTCTTCGTTTTAGGAAGTGGCTGATAAAGAGATTGCCAGCTTGCCCCGGGACAGCTGCCCTGTGAGGATCCGAAATAGGTGTGTCCTGACATCCCGCCCTCGGGGGGTGAAGCGGCGTTGGAGGCTCAGCAGAATCGTTTTCCGCCATTTTGCTGACCATGCTCAGATGTCTGGGATACAGAGGGCCATGTGGTAGATCACCACATGGATATACATTCAGGCAGAGAACACAAAATGGGCTCAGTTTGTGTGTTGGAGTCATTAAGGCAAAACCATCCTGTCTAAGAGTCCAGCATCAATATCAAACTAAATAAGGGAAGGATGAGAAGCTGTGCTGATTCATTAAACTCTCTTAACTGATTGCAGTTGGTGTCAGTTAACTGACAAGAAGCTGGTCTGTATGAGAGGCAGTTTTATTTTGAGGCGGCGGGAGCAAAAATCACTACCTAATTGTTGCAGAACTAAGCTGAAGTTTGTCAGAAATAAAGACATAACAGCACAAGGCTCGTTCAAGCAGTTTTTTTGCCACCATACGGTAAATTCACCATGGTAAGTTGGGTAAAAGCATAAATGGAATTGTACAACAGGGCAAAGTAGTATTCTGCCATGAACAAGGAAGAGCATGAACTGAAAATAAAACATGGCCTCAAGTTTAGATACTCTTGCTATGCAAACTTAATACATGTATATTAGCAAGCAGACAAAGTGGATAAAGGACCTATTAGAAACGACAATGTGCTAGTATTTATCTCATCTCCTGCCTGTAGTGCGGCGCTTGGTCCGATGCTTTAAGAACAAGGTAGCAACTAAGTCCTACCATAATAGGACAGTAATGGCTTCTTTAATTCATCAGGTAACATCAAACTAATCCATCCTTGGCAGAGACATGAGAAGGAAGCGGGAAGGAAACGACAATAGCAACAAGCCTGCTGCTAAGCTCATGTTTGCCCTGTACTCTTCTTCAAAGCAGGGCAATGGAGGTGAAATGGCTACTCTGTCCCCTTCCCTAGCAGTGGGGCCAAGAGGCTGCAATAAACAGGCCAAGTGTTACTGCCACCAGGTGGAAGGCACACTGGCAGCAAACTGACAGCAACCCATCACCCCCAGCCGAGTCAAAGTTTGGAGTATAAGCTATCTCAATATACTCCTGTCACCTTAAAACCCTTGAAAGTCGATAGGAGAAAGTGGAGCTTGTCTCTCTTTTCTTCATATGCTGCTAGAGCCAGGCCAGACTGGCTGCCCAGCATCAGCAGCCTGCCTGCGGTTGATGCCTCCTCAAAGACACTCCAAGGAGGTCACTGCACAGGCGCTAAAGAGCTGCTTTCATTTTCAAAATTAAACTGGTTAAACAGCCAGTATTTAATTTCTAAGAGTAATCATTAAATTTTAATACCACAGGATTAACACCATATTGTTTCTGCTCAACTAGTGAGCGCTTGAGATAGATAGCGCTTCTGCTTGCTTCAGCATTTCTCCCTTTGTGACATGCTTTACAGTTCAACATATTTGCCCACGCCTAAGCAAAAAGCCACACCCCACATAGCGAGCATGACATTAGCCCCAGCAAATAGATGGATACAGCTGTCACTCGCAACAGAGAGGCCTTGACCCATCCTAGTTTAGGATTCCTTTTCTTTTACATTCTGTTCTCAGTTTCGCAACACTCATCTGAGATGCTTTTTCAAGGAGGGGTAAGGATCTACCTATGCTCCACTCTTCAGGAAATGGTGAGCCACTTGACTGAAGGAAATGCTTTATAAGCTATTTTATTTAAATATTTTCTCCAACCTGAAATGGAAAATGACTGTCTTTCCTTGGAAGAAGGTTGTGTAAACAATGATCTTTGCAGCACAGCATGTCTCACATGGAAGATCAGTGTTAAGGCGGCCCTTAGAGTACTTTCAAATATCCATTGGTATGTCCCCTTTGGATTGCTTTTCTCTGCTTTCAACCCAGGCCTTGTTGATGGTGCGCTTCATTTCATCATCCCCTTCTGCATACATCTTTTTTAAAAGGTTCATAAGCCCTTCACTAGGATCTGAGGTGTCGTAGGCAGCCTTCCTGCAAGATGGATACATGTAAGAAGATCAGGGATATCCAACAATTCTATGCAAAAAACTGAACACTAATATTTGTTTGAAACATTCTGGTAACAGTGAGGATTTTGCTTTGGCAAAGTCTTTAGACCCTGGCAGTCTTCAGTCACGCTGCAGTCAGCTTCCAAGTAGGGAGAATCCTAAAGAGTACGCTTAAGTGCAAGATGAATAGTATACCTAGAGCTGTCCCACTAAGGACGATGGGAAGCATTTTGCAGTAAGCATGACCTTGGAAGCTTCCTAAAATTAATTTTAGAAAGCGGAAGTGGAATATGGCAGACCCAGAAAGTGACAACATCTGTCTGTGCCATTATGTGAAAAGTGAATAAAAATAGAAAAATGGCCACACTGATCTCTTTGAAGTGACCACATTCACAACCCAAAAGGCATCTTCTGCTTCCCATTTTTTCAGATTATGTCCAGAGGTTAACTAACTTGGTTTTTTAGCACCTTGCATTTCAAAGCAATTTTCTCAACTTAAGAAGCCAGCTGACAAACAGTGCCACCCACATGGTAAGCACCTGGGTATGACAGGACCCACATTACCAGGGCTATACATAATGCCCTCTCGGGCAAAACTGCCCCTCTCTGTCCTGTTTTCTAAAATCCCTTCGGTAGTTACCAATTTCTGCCGGCTACCTGAAAAACATGCATATCAAAACACATCAGCAGAGGGAGCAAGTTCCCCAAGCACGGGGCTAACCACCAGTCTCGCGGACCTGAGCACTAAGTGCATTTCGTGCATTAGCAGTCAAGTTGCCTTCTCTTAATCTCCTCGCCATCTGAGAGGAGAAAGTACTTTTGCTCTAATTCTAAATTGAGGTATGGTTAGTGAGGACTAATCAGTTTTTAGTAAATCATCCTATCAACACAGACAATGAATAGCTGTTGGCAGGCAAAATTTCTTCCAAGCTTCAAGGTGGGCATATACATTCACTTCTGGAGAAGAACATGTTTGTGTATTGTAAAATAATATAAAGTCATTATATGATATACTAAATTATATATATATATATATAGAAGGTCTCTTGTCCTGATGTAATTTACCACCCTTATGTATCCAGTGCCTAAGCCGCTTGTAGGATTGCTCCCAATTGCTTCCATACTGGAAGTGATACAAATTAGCTTGCAACTTCATATAATGACCTAGCTAAACAAAGACCTGTTTTGCCAAAAGGACACTGGGATCTTTGTGCAGGCACTTCACACACAGGTGACAAAGTAATAATTCTTTTGACCAGAACAGCTGCAGGGAAAATACATGTATTTCTATATAATACACACTTAATCTAAAAAAAGTCAACCTCACTAGAGCAGTTTTTGCCGTGAATGCAGCCATCAAATTATAAATGAATCTTTAATTGATTACCTTTAGCACTCTCACTGCAGGTCTTATCTATTGTATTTCCTATGATGCAGCCTTCATCATTAGCAATGAAACAGTAGAAGAGTGGCAAACAGCTACTCAAAGTGTATCTCCTCCGCTACAACTCCTACTAGTACCAAAAGAATCCCAACCTAATGATTCTCGAACATCTTAGAGGCTTGTCCCCCAGAACAGCGATTCTCACAGTCTGCCTGCAGAGCCAGTACAGTACAGACCTGCTCTCCTGGCAGTCCTAAGGCAACGTGCAGAACAAGAAATGGAAAACAAGATGGAGGATTGAAGAGACACTTACTCTTTCTCTTTGCTTTCTTTTTCCACTTGAGTGAGACATTCCCATTTTTCCTCCCGCTTCTTCCTACACATCACAAGGACCATGTCTGTCTTTATCTGTATGGTGAACAGCAAGGCATGAATTTAGAATGCTTCATAAAAGGATACTAGTCACAACCACAACGAATAGGGTTAGCTCGTAACATAAACCTCTTTCTATATGCACAAATTCCTGAAACATTTATCTCAGCTGTTGGTTATTCTGTAGCATATAGAACTTATAGTATGTATTCAGCTTTGGGGTACAATGTATTAATCTTGTTGTGGACCATTTAAATGGTGTGATTAATATAATACTAGTACAGTACTACGGTACCAATACGGAAGAACATACACCGCTGCAGAAATGCCGTTCGGTGATTCTCGGGATGCTAAAAGTACCCAGGACTTTCTGGTAAACGGTCGCTGTATGTACTAGACTTCTCCAAGAATACCAAGTTCAGGTAGAGGCTCTCCCAATTTATTTCTCCAAGGATAAGAAAGCAGTTTTAGGGCATTGCTTAATCTTGCAGTATGTTTGCAAGCTACAAGCAAAGCCAGTGTAATTGCAACCCTGACCTAAATTTCACAAAGAACTCTTGTGTGCTACAGCAGACGAGTCTGCTGGAGCTTTAGCTTAGCTTACCAAGTACGTTACCACTGCTCACTTTCATGCCATGTTAAAAATCACTAAAGCATCACACTCATTTATTTCAGTTGTTTTAGTTTTACACTGTCCTAGTTTTAGGGCAATTTCAAACTGAACCATCATTTCTTCACATCTGATGTCACTAAGTGCAGGACACGACTGCACAGAACGCACAAAAGGTATCCCTGACACATCTCTAAGCCCGCAAAGGTGCTACAAGTAGCACAGCAAGGACACTATCACCAGTCACAGCCATCAGCAGTACAGTGGTACTAGTGTTAAATTCTGCAGCAACACACCCTTACAAAGGCAGAGCATGTTTCAGACTTTGCTTTGGGTATTAAGCCTATTTAACCTTCTCAAAATCTCGGTCTGCTGACAAGTCTCTTAGACCTTAAAATTGCAAAGAACTTCTCAGAGGTATTTAAAAGCACAAGGATGCAAATGGATGCTTACTGGAATTTTCTGCTTAATTATTTCTGAAATCCGGTTAGAGAGCTTATTTTAAAAAAGCATATAATATCCAGACATGATCTTTTGAAATATGAATCCTTGGATTCCAGAGAACAATTCCACAGTTATGACGATTACGGATTATTAAGAATCACGTTCACAGTGAAGAGACTTTACAGACAGAAGGGAGGGACTGAAGGTTGGCACAGAGTCTCTTGAACTGGAGTCAGACAATGAACACAGTACTTTGAGAGGTACCTAAATATCTCTAACAGCCGAGGTACACTGACCTTTCTAGAGCTCCCTTCCACAGAGATGGGCTTCAGGAGGTTGTTGAAGGTCATAGTGTAGTTCTTCCCATTCAGATTCTTCACAAGCAGATCAAATGACCTAGAACCAGAAAGTGGGGGAAGAAGGACACAAATACTCCAATCATTCTAAGACTATTGTGCCTTGCCACCAAAAACAATAGCTGAAAGCCCTTTAGCATACATATTTCTTTGGAAAGCATGTCAACAGCCTTGAATTACTCTCTTCCCAGGGCTTTCAAATCTTCAGTGGGATTTAATACTGAGGACTTAAAAGGACCTGCCCAGACTTCACAACAAGTCACGATCTTTATGGTTCTTTCTACCCTGCTGATCTCCTACAACCTGGGAAAGGCAGATTTACTTACTGTACACTGCAGTTCTATCACCATCAAAAACCACGGCTAACACTGTGTGTCCTGTCAAGCATGATGAGGTGCAACAAGCACTTGTATAATGAAAATACCCTGTTTCCCTCTAAGGAGAGCTATACTTAAGGGTATGTGCTAAGTGCTACTAAAAGCTAGTACTGCTCAAGTTAAAAAAAACAAAAATAAATAAATAAACAAGGAAAAAAGGGAGTGGGGGGTAAGGGCTGATCCAGAACAGGCTCCTGCATTTCAAATCGTGTTCTTCATCCATGCTCTCCCTTGTGGTGCAGTGCAACAAGATGAACTCACCTCTCTGTGAAATTCACCTGCACATTCTCAGCTGGAAGCTTCTGGACTCCATTTAAAGAGATGTAAATTTTAATAAACTTATCTGACTGATCCCAACCTGCAAGTGAAAAAAAACAGATTAAGTTCTAGCTTTCTCCATAAGCTTCACGCATTGCATTCCAACTCCCCATGCAAAGTCCCCTAGCGATGAGTACAATCTCTGCCTTATTGAAACAACCTTCAGAGAGATAAGGAAAAGATGTGAATTATTCAGGAATAATTTGAGAGCAAGAGAAGGTTTTCACATGTTGTCCTGCTCCCTAGGTCCCGCAAATTCTGAGAAAAAACACATTATAAGCTCAGGTAAAAGGAGAGCAACTCTGTCTGTGCAGGAGTCGTCAGAGATAGCTGCTTATGCTGCAGTTTCCTTGACCCACTTTTTTTTCCCTGCTCCCTACATAACAAGTATCTTGAGCAATTCCCTCTCCTTTCACTGACATGGTGAGCAAAGAAGCCAAAGCTCACTCTTTCATTCCTACTAGCCAATGGAAAAAATACTAGGTGGTACACCAGGGATCATTAATGCATCCCACCAGTACTATCACACAAACAGAATTACTACACACTGTGGTTGGGACAGCACAAGGAAGCACGCAGCAGCTTTTAAAGCAGGGTCTCCAGTATGAAATAAAGACTTCAGCAGGCTTCTCTATAATGCTAAGGGGCAACTGTAACTCACACTAATGCCACTCTGACTTCTCTTCAGAGAGATGCTGGAGCTCTAGTACATGTTCAGAAAAGAAATCCTACCATAATTGTTTATTTTCACCGTGTACCCTCCCAGTGAAGACTTTTCTTCCTCTGCCACATCTTTTGGCTTTGGGGGAGGCTGATTCTTGATTTCTAGCTCTAGTTTGTGTTTCTCTGTCATCAGGACATCACAAAGTCGCTTCCTCGTGGCTTTCGTAAGCAACTCTTTAACCTCTTCCAAGTCTTTCAGCAACTGGTTCAAAAATAAAAGATCACACGCATATATTAGATACTGTTCTTTTTACGCAAGGTTGGCAGCTGTGCTCTTCCAGTTATGCCACTTTCGGATTTCCCGGATGTAGCAGCTTCAGGTTTATCAGGTCAGTAGTTTCCTTTCCCTCTGCCCCCCGTTAGGCACGAAGCCATCCGTTCCTCACTCCCTGGCCGCTCGCGTTTTCTCTCCTCGACCGGTTTATCTCAAGGTTTAAGCTTTCATCAATTAAAACACAAGGGAAACCGAGAAAAGTTCGACAGCTGGAACGGCTCCTCAGTGAGATTACGCTAAAAGCGCACACCCGCCATCTCAGGGAGAGGCGCCTGCAG
>NW_010523441.1:283-7316 GCF_000687285.1 Phaethon lepturus | reverse complement strand
GCTGCAGCTCTTGCTGCCGAGGAAAGGGGTGGCCAGGGTGTAGCTGCCAGGGGAATCTGGTTTTAAGCGCCGGGAACATCACCAAAGCAGCGGTTTCTCTCTGCGACCCATGAGGGGGTTAAGTGAAAAATGACATTTCTCTCTATCTTCTTCCTTGTGCTTTCTCATCTCCGCCAACAGAGCTGAAGATGGGGGAGGATTTTTTTTCTATATTTAGCTTTGGAGAAATTGCTATAACTAATCGGCTTTAGGATACTGGGCTCTCTCTTTTATTTTATCTTTTTCTGTTGCTAAGACCTTGTCATGTGGCTGTGGACTGCAGCTCGCTGGCTCTCTGTTTGCTGGGCTCAGTTTTTTTCACGGAGTCAATTAATAACCCATAAAAATAACACCTCCAGCTGTTCCACTTGCAGCTGCCGGGCTGGAGTCTAATTACCGGGGGCCTTGGATCCCAAATCCTGCTTTGTGTGTAAAAGTGCCAGTGAGTAGGAACAGGCAGAGGAGATGGCAATGCAAAAAAGGAATGCGGTTTGGGGTGCTATTTTTAGCCTTCTCAAGCCAAATGTAAAAAGACCCTTAGGCTGCTTGTGTCCTGCTGAATCTGATTGTATGCACAATATTGTTCCCATGGCACAGCGCAGCAGCCAGGGTGGGTTGGGGTTTATTTTTGACAGTTAGCTTGCCTACGTTTATAACCTCCTTCTGGGTTAGTTTGAGCAGTGCTGTGTTGATGGGACTTACATCCATGTACTAACGGGTTTTTTGCAATCACCTGTAGTTCTCTATGTGTTGCTGGATGGGACAGTGCTGGACGTGGCCACAGCAGGGAGATGGGGAGGGAAGGCACACAGTTGCTCACCCAGTATGGAGCTTGCACCTCACAGAGTGGCGGTAAAGGGGTGCCCAGCCCCCTCAAAAAGTCCTTTCCTACCGACTGAGATGATACAAAATTAATTTAGCTGGAGCTCTGGTGGATATAGAGTCATCTCCCTCCCATGTCATCCTGTCTGTCTTGCACCCTCTTCTGCTTCCCAAGCTGGATGTCATCTTTGGGTGAACCTGCTGGGCAGATTTGTCCTCTGCTTCTCTGGACCCTGGGGGTCTTGCCTCTGCTCGGCTGGTGCTGCCTTGACTCCCACCACTGCCATATTCATCTGACCTCTTGCTACCTCCTGGGTGCTCAAGACCCCTCTCCTTTCTTGCTGCCCACAGAAGTGGTGCGGCGAAGGCCCAGGTGCACGTGGGGCGTTGGGGATGCAGCACTAAGGAAGTATTGGGCTTGTTTCCAGTCTCTGTCCAGGGAGTTGTACTGGGGCATATTGGTCCTTTTCATCACTGGGCTCCTGTTTAAATCAGACTCAGTCTGGTTATGACCAAAAGCAAATCAAACAGAACAGCTGTTCATTAGCTAATTTGAAATACTTAGTGGTCACACATTAGTCTGTAGCTACCAGCTTGAAACCACGACTGCAAATAGGTTTCCTGTGCTGGAGATCATCCCCTTCATTAAACCAAGTTATTTTGAGACTGCTATTTGGAAGCTGTCCTCAGAAAAAACTCCTACACATCCCACTTGCACAGGGGTTGCAGAGCCAGTGTTTGACTCAAAAGGCAACTCCACCTCTTCCTCCTCCGCTCAGGGTCTCCCTGCCCTGTGCTGACAGCTACAAGAGCCAGGAGGTGTTAAAGATCTCTCATCCCCAGCGAGATGGAGCCAAACTCTCGGTGGGTATCCCTTCAGTGGAACTCTGCGACCAGTTCACTTATCCATGGATAGAGGAGGCTACCAACCTCTGTTCAATCTTGCCTAGCAAAGAGATTGCAAACGTGGCTTTCCATCATGTGGTACATTAGCCAAATTAATTCCAGGACAGAGAGTCAGCCAGTGGTGCTCGAGGCCGAGACAGATTAATGCTGCAGCCATGTCAAAACCAGCAGAGCTGCTGCTTGCAGCACGCCAGCTCCCTGGATGCAGCCAGCCTTCTGCCCAGCAATGCCCTCCGCCTCACACTTTTCAGAAGCATTGAACTCACTGGAATCAGTGACACAGACAATTCAATTGGAGGGAACATCTGTCTCTAAATTGCCCTCCTCATTCAGGCTGCCGCCGCTGCGAGCGGGGAACATTTTTTATGCGTCTTGCTTGCTTTCTTTAATCTCCCAAACACAGGCATGCCTGTGGAGCACAGGAAGGTTCCTCTCCTGTGACAAGGAAAAAGAACTTAGCAAGCAGATCGAGCATGTACACCAAGTAATGAGATTGCCTTGGATACAAGACCGGAATTCATGCAAAGAATTCTGCCGATCAGAAAAGATAAGCAGCATTTCTAGGGCCTGCAAATAGCATCATGAGACTTAATGTTTCTCAAGTGTTTTCTAAGACATCCTTGGATGAAGGCTACCAGCACAGGCCTGATCCACAGACAGTGTGAATTGAAAAATAAACCCTGAAATAGCTATACTGGTAGTTATTTTGGTGTGCAAGTGCCTCATTAATGATATGCCTCATTTTCCTTCAGGCAGGGAATGTACAGATACAGGCACTGTTATGCTGGCAGAGCAGCAGCCACAAAGAAGGCTTGTCCTGATGGAGCTCCGGTGAAAGGGTGCAGTGTTTGCCTACAGGGTGCAGACCCAGTCCTGGTGGAGTCAGTGCCTACCTTAAAAGGAGCTGGATTTATGGAATACTTTTAATAATAAGTAATTGTTTCTTATAATTCCTCTGGTATTAAAAAAAAATCAGCATTTTACAGGCAAATAGGGACAAAGTCTACACCTGGTGAGCAACCCAACAGCTTGATTCAACGCTTGTTGAAGTAGATGAGAGTATTTGTAGTGTCAGACTCATTAAAAAGACGGATAGTAAACAGGCTTTTATTTTTACACCAATTTTACAGGAAATTTACTCATCTTTGCATTTGATATGCCTGATATTTTTCTAAGGATTGAAAAGTGTCATTAATGAACTGATCAGATCCAGGCAGTCCTTAAACTCACTTAAAGAGACGACTGGTAACAGGTTGTGCGCGAAGCGGGGCAGGTACCAGGCAGCTCCCAGGCAGTGGCACACGGGCACAAGGGGTGTTTCCAAAGGCAATTAGAAAAGTTGGGCATTCCCAACAGCCCAGTAAACCCTTCCATGCGTGCAGCTCCAGCTGCCTGTACTGTGAGCATGACGTCTTCAGCAACAATAAAATACCCCAGCAAATAAGTTATCATCCAAGTGTTTTTCCCTTTATACTGGAAAAAAGGTCGTGGGAGTGAGTTCCCTTTGACATTTTGTCCCCCCTGTGCCAGCTTCTGATGTCTGAGGGATAAAATAATCCTCTGGGAGCCCCAAAGGGTGTCTCCCCCTCCTCGCGCTCCCCCAAGACGATTGTGCTATCAACCTTTTGGCTGTTACAAATATCCAACACGGGTATTGGAATGAGTGTTGGATTTGATGCATCATCCAGAACATACACTCTGCTAGCTCCTCACGCTTTAATTATTTTGTAGGAGCAGCCCCCCCTGCACCACCTTCTCCCTTTTGCTTTAGCACGGAACTGCTAGTGGGCAGTGATGATGAATTCGATGCAGGAAGCCTCGTATGGTTACGGGCTTTGCAATGATAAGATGCGAACAAGGGCTGGGCTGCTTTCCACATGCCCATCCCGATTCACGTATTTTATGAATCAGGACTTAGTCCTATTTGCTCACATTCGTCTACGTAACCTTCGTTATGTCAATGGTGCCTGTGCTCCAATGTCAGCTGTGGGAGCCCAAGCGCTGGCAGCTGGTGTCGCTGGCCAGCTCCCAGCCTACAATTCGATTTTCCTATCAGCCACTTCAGAAGAAAGGAAAAAACATGTTTCTGACTGTGGCATCAAAACATACAGGGCTCCAGGCTAAAAGGTCATTTAAGGTTTTTCTACACCATGACACATGGGAAGGTTCAGATAAATCAAGCAATGGTATAAAGTTAATACACCTTCACTCATACTCCACTAAACTACAGTAAACTAAGGCCAGTTTAATCCTGAATAAAAATCTCGGCACAAGACTTTAATGCCTTCTAGGTTTCATACATTAACATCACCTCTCTGAACACAGGGCAGTCTAGAGATATTTTACTGTGTTCCCAATCTTGTCAATGCTCGAAAACTACCGCAGAGCTAAAAGGCAGCCCTGTTTGGGAATATGGGAATCATCCTGGAAGTGAAAAGCTCTGGTCTGCTTTCTCGTACTGACTTACTGCATGACTTTTCACATAGCGTTTATGTGAGCCTCAATAGTTAAATCTCTATATTGAGGTTATTAGTATCTTCCCTGACATTACAAAGAGCTTTAAGATCTCCAGAGATGTCACTATTTACCTCGTATGGGCGATACAGGGACCTTTCAAATATACGTACAGCTGTTACAGATGAGCACGTTCAGGTACGTGTCTGGAAGACTCAGCTTGGGTGTCACAGTTACTTTGGTTTTAAGAGTAAAGGACAGAAAGAATTCAGATCACCTCATATCCAGTACCACCAAATACTGGCTCCCTAGACTGACAAGGGAAAGAAAAACATTGTGACACCTAGTTAAATACCTATAATGCATTTAATAAGAACTCTGTGTAAACCAGAATCACATGTCCCCAGGGCACAGCTCTGTCCCATTAGTTGTTTGTCAGTCATCATGCTTATTTTAGCTGGAAATGTTATCATTTGGGACCTTTTTCATGGTTTTAAAGGTTTAGGAAGCAAGCATTTACTTCAATGTAGCCAGTGGCACATAAAAAATTCCACCAACTCAGATGGGATTGATTTATTAGGGAATGCATCTTGAAGAACATCAGTGCATCTGAACTCAAAATCTCATCCCTCTTTCACATACTTTTAATAAACGTGCAGCTTAGCAGCAAGACCTTGAATGAATGCGTGTTCTCTCTTGTTGAGAACTCCTAACGATCTCCTCTCTTTAGTACCAAAGCTGTGAAGATGAGACCTGCTGGACCACAAGAAGCCAGGACCACTTCACTTTTATTCACTCTCTGGGATGCAAACAAAAGGAACCAGAGCAAGTCCCTGCCTGCTGAAATTCCAGAGGCTTGCACTGAATTACAGCAAGGCCCCGAGGCGTTTTGAATCTTTTCTTGTATACATCAGCCCTGCACTGCTCCCAGGCAATTCTACTTTAAGTTAGTTATTATCACTAATAAAGGATTGACTACCAATAGTTCTCATTAATTTCCATGGCAATATTGCCTGAAACAAGATAAATGACTGGGCTTTGAGTTGTGTAACCAAAGTTCGTAACGTGAAGGAATGCGATCCAGGAAAAGTGTTCACATGGTGGGGAATGACCGACCTTGCATAACCTCCTTAAGGCCCAACTTCCCTTCGTATCTAGCAAGCTGCATTCCTAATTTCTGAAAATATTGAATGGTTTGCACTTTCAGCCTCTGTCCTCTGGGCTCCAGCCTTCAGCATGCCTCACAGCATTCCTTAAACATTTCACCCACCCGTTTATTCATTTATATTCCTTCCAACAATGCACTGCCGGAGCTTCCATATGAGAAGGGGTAGCAGGAATATAAACAGTAATAGAAAAATTTAAAAACATACGAGTTTCCTCTTCTGTGCTCATCTTGTTAAGATTACTGTTTCTGCAGAAAACAGGCGAGACACCTACCACGATTGATTCAGACATTAAATTATGGACTTTCACTTCAATGCTTTCACTTTATCAATAAACTCCGAATACCTTCAAAAGTCCAAGTAAAGCTTTTCTGGTTATATGGCCATTTGGTTAAGTAGAATAGTGGCAGTCAGTAAGAATTAAAACATTTCCCAGAATCTAAACAGAGAAATGTTACGAACAAAGAGGAATCTGAGTGGGTGTAAATTCCTCGCTTTGCTATGCTGGTAGGACTGTATCTCAGGTTTTCAGAGCAGGAAAAGGATGTTACAGGCATAATGGTGGGGAATATTCATCAGATAACTGAATCAAATTACAGAGTTACTAGATTAACTAGTTAACTTCAGATACATGAAGGCAACTGGCCAAGTGCCACAACAGAAACCAGATTCAGAGAAACAATTTCTCAACACATTAAACAACTTCTTGTACTGACTAGTTTCAGATCAGACAACCGACTATTCTTGACTAACCTTGAAAGACACATGGTTTCTATAAGAAAGAACTGTAGCTGAATCACTCATTAATAGTGACCACAAATTCAGCCTTTCTAGACAAGGAATTGTACCAAAAGGACAGGATAATGACTCTAAATTTTAGTAGAAGGATTTATTTTCTGAGGGAGTAAGCCAGTAATAAAACATGTTTTGGGTAAACAAATTGCCTTAATAGAGTCATTGAAGGGAACAGAGGCATGGGCGCCTGATTTTCAAGTCCTTATTTTAACACAGTTTGTAATATGCTGGTTCTGTACAAAACCTAATTGTATTTCTTGCTTTTAGTACATCATAGTTAAACCATGCTAGACATGGTCTAAGACAGGACTCTTTCAGACCTCCCAAACTGCAAAGCACCCCTGGCTGGGTGGCTGCTGGCTGAAGACAGAGACAGATGGGAGGCGGGAAGATGCTCAGGTGGTGACCGCGGCAGGTCCCCGGGCCCTGCTCTCCCACGGCGGGTGCAGAGCTCCCGCTGGCCGGGGCAGAGCCGGGTGCCTGCGGAGCTCCCTGCAGGTGCCGGTGCCCCGGCCTGCATGCCTCCGAGTCCCTGGGACAGGTTCAGCACCTCCTCAGGTGATTAGCCTAAACAGGGTAACTGCTTATTACTAATGAATCAATATAGTTCTTGGTCTCAGGAGATAATGATCTGTGATCCTAGTTCTTTGCCTTTTCAGCAGAGATAAACTACATCCCAGCCAGGTCTTTGGGGCAGTTTCTCTCCTGTTCTTGCTCCCTTCAACGGGGTACCATCACCCTGAGGCACCCAGCAACACCACCCCAGCTGCCCCATGCTGCGCCCATTATTCTGGGCCCTCACACCCCTCTGTGGGGCTCGGCGTCCCTCCTGGGTGCCTCAGACTCAGCAT
>NW_010523441.1:0-252 GCF_000687285.1 Phaethon lepturus | reverse complement strand
GCGCCCTCCGCCTCAGCTCCGCTACCGACCCTTGCCGCCTGCTTCTGATCGTACTTGGCCCCCAGCCAGGGCCCCTGAGGAGCCACAGGCCCAGGCTGGGCCATGGCCTTGTCTCCAGGAGGGAGGTATACGCCAAACCCCCACGCTGAGGGGAGCGGTGAAGGGTTTGGGACCAAAGTGATGCTCAGGGAGGCTGAGGGAAGGGGAGGTGTCTGCAGAGGGGTGCCACGTCCCGGTCCCCGCGGGGGCTAT
>NW_010523440.1:0-8725 GCF_000687285.1 Phaethon lepturus | reverse complement strand
CTTTTACCTCCTCCAGCTCCACGGAGCTGCATTTCTGCTCCCCACCAAGACCCGTCCAGCACCTCCCCGAACCCCACTTGCCCCCCCAGCCCCGTGGGGACTCGGGGTGCCTGTTCCCACAGTTCAGGTAACAAGCAGGGGCCACGCATGGCGTGTTAACCCCCTAAAAAATGTGAGAAAGCCCTAAAAAGTGTGGGAAAGACTTCCAGGAGTAAAGGGCTGGGAGATGGAGCAAGCAGAGGTCCCCAGAGCCACCCCCAGCATGAAAAGCTCAGAAAAAAGCAGGTTAGCTGTGACATGGGCTTCAGTCCTTAATTGCAATTAAATGCATTTGCGGAGTCAGCTGTTGGTTGTGGCTGGGACGAGCGTTTTTGGTATCTCTCCGGTCCCTTTCCAGCCTTGTTTAAGTTACTCAGCCTCAACAACTTCCTGCGGCGATGAATTCTACAGCTTGATTAAACATCGCCAGAAAAAGTACTTCCTTTTATCAGGTTGGACTTTCCTGCCCTGTCAATCCCAGCGCGGGAAGCGGGACGGTCTCCGCATCCCCATTTTAATGCCTTTCAAGGGGAACGGGGTAAAATTCTGGGAGACGCTGCTGTGGCACCGAAAGCTTTGGCCGGTGATTTGTTCCCGCTTGTCAGGAGCTCGTCGGGGGTCTCTGCTTTCAAGGTGGAGGCATCAAAGCGAGATGGCGGTGACTGCCTGCTGGCTTCGGGGTGCTAGCTGAGATCTTCTGCGGGCTTGGCTTGGCTGGGGCAGCTCCTCTGGTTCTCGTGGAGCGCCTTGAAGGATTACAAACGGCTCGAAGGGAAACAACCAGATTGAAAAGAAAATTTCTTGTGGTCCAAACAAATATGCATTTCCCTGTTGCTATTAATATCTCAGACTTTGATCCCCCTCCAAATACTTGTGCATGCGTTCCACAGCTTGCAAATGAGCGGTTCCTTTGATTCTGGAGTGGGAATGTTTGCTGGGATCATGAATTATTAAAGGAGAAAGATGCTTTCGCATGCAACATGCTGACCATGTTTTCCAACCTGCTTTATTGCCTTCCTGGTGTTTCTCTCAACCTGGCAATGAAAAATTAATTTCCAAGTTTGGAGGGGAGGCTTGGAGCAGAGTAACACTTGTTTTATGCAACACCTTTGGGCACAAACTCAATCCTTTTTTTCCAGGCGTGATTTCTAGTGGAATAAGACAGACATTTCTTTCTGTCTGCTGTTCTGGGAAACTTTTTCTTTTACAGATCTCTCTTTTGGGCCCTGTTCAAACTCCCTGGTCTTATCTTTGTAGCACAAATATTGCACAATTTGAAAGTATTGCTGCATTTGCTGCCATCTAATGGGAGCATTTAGCCTCAGCGACCTCAACTCCTTACGCTTCTGCAAGCAAATAAAAACGTTTTCCTGCGCAATCCTGCTCCCACTTGGCAAAGCAGCATCTGCCGTGCATAATCCCAGCAAATTTAAGTGAAGGGAAAAGCTTGATCTGATGGATGCCTTCGGCGTACGTGCAGCGGGGTGGCTCTGCATGGGGTCATGCAGCCAGGAACATTGCGGACCCAGTAACACGAACATTTTTGGGTTGATCAGGCTGAAGTGGTGCTCCTCTTATCGTAGACCAGCCTTGCAGAGTTATATATTGGTTATATATTATTTTAAGATAAAACAGCAAAGCAGAAGTAGTGAAGATGGGCCCAAACAAACAAAAAACATGGTTAGACACCCCAAATACCGAATTCAGGCACAGCTCTGAACTGAGCCACATAAGCTCTTCCTCGGGAGTCTTCAGGCTGCTCCCCCTGCTCCGTCAGTAAAAACATTTTATAATGAAATATGGTAAAGAGGGATTGACATGGAATGGGAGTAAAAATATATTGCCTTAAGAAAAGAAAGTCTTTGAATGAGAGAGCCAAGGGAGGATGGCTCGTGGCAGTGGGAAGGCACTTAAGGGATGGGAGCGTCGGTGGTAGAGAAGTGCCGGAGCACTGAGACGGGGGCTGCAGAGGGGAGAACTCGTCTCTAAAAGGCTCAGAAATTCCTGCGGCACTGCAAAGTTGTACCTTGCCTGGCAAAGCTCATAACCCTGATTTTTCTGAGCGTGAGCTTGGTCCATCAGTGGTCTCTCCTGAGGTCAACATCATTTCCACCGAGCGCTTTTGGGTATCGCGCGGAGCTGACCCCATTTAAAGGGGTAATTCTGCGAACAGCAGAATGAAGAAAGCCTGCTCTCGCCTGGCTCTGCCTTGCAGCTCTCTCCCAGGGAGATTTGTCATTGTCTGATAAAGATTAAAATCAAACTGCAATTTTTCCAGCAATGGGGTTGTTAATTACTCTCAGTTACTCCAGCCTTTGTTCATACAGAAGCCGCAACGTCTTACAGCTTTGCAATTGCTACAATGCTAAAAAAATGCTAAAAATGGTCTGTGGACTCCAAAACTGTTTGAAGCAGGGAAGGAGAAAACAGGTACCTAAACACAGCCAGCAGGAGCTCTTAAACCTTGTTTCCTTGGAAAGCTGATCTATAACAGTCAGAAACATTCAGAATTATATACTTTTTCTCAATATATAGTGTTGTTATAAAACCAACTCTTGTTGTCACTATATTTTTGTAAAGCAGAAACTAGCTACTGTTATGCTTTGCCATAATATACATATAAATAATAACGGCAACAAAAAGCAAACCCATCTGAGCAGAATTATTTCCCAAACTCTGCATGTAAGCACAGTCTTTAAATACATCTGTTGAACTGCTGGGGACGAGGCAACACATGCAATATATAAAAATACTAAAATATAAGACTTGTATACTTATTTATTTAGTCTGTATGTCTCTCTCTGCAAAAATATAGTTCTCTGCTTCAAGCTGTAAAAAAAAAGAAAAAAACCACAAACAAAAAAACTTTGCAATTGTGACCTATGTTTGTTTAGATTTTTCACACTGGGTATTAAAACCGAGTCAGTACTTCAGAAAGAAGCTGTCCCCGTTGCAGAAGGGCAGGGTGCAGGAGCCTGCTCTTCCCTGCCCATCCTGAGATTTGCTGCAATAGTGCAAAAATCTGCTCTGGGAGCAATATGAGGAAAAGGGCTCTTGCAAGCATTTATCTGGTCATATATTCCCCCACCCAGTGCTCTTTCTATTATCTGGCACCTGCTCTTGGGGCTTTTGAATTTATTTTGAGCGGTTTTTAGTAGTTTTCTGTCGAGACCCGTTGCTGCTGACTGGCACGATAAACCAGGAAAGAGAACAACTAGACTTAAAAAGCGCATTTAGGATACACTGCGTATTTCGTCGTTCCAGATCAAATCCGGTCAGATTGTAAAGCCAGAGCAAAAGTCACCGCTGCACAGCGGCGCCGATGGCCCTAAACCCCCTTGTTTTACACACCAGCCTTCGTGTGGCTCCTGCTATTAATTTCTTTTATCCCAAGACTCAGTTTTGCTCCCTGCTGCTTCCAGTATCGTTCCAGCATCCAGCTGGGTTCCTTTTCTGCCTCTTGCCTTAGCTTGGGGTTTTTTTTTTGTCTCCGAAAGAAAGTGGAAAAGTTTGTCAACAAGTATTTTGGAGGGCTCGTGTGCTCTGGGATAATTGCAGGAGATGAGCAGGGAAGGGGCCGGGTGACAGCCGGCTCCTCCGCAGCGGCTTTTGCTCTCAGCATCCGAGGGAGATCAGGCAAGGCAGACGCACAGGGAGCGGAGAAGGTGCCCGAGGGCTATTTTTATGCTTGTCTGGCCATCGCTGCCATTTCAGATCACGATGAGGATGTCTGTCCATCACCAGCAGCAGCCCTTTTTCTTCTGAGGTTGCTTTGGTACCTCTTCTGCCTTATTTTTCAATTCACCTTCACGAACTTTGAGCAACCTGGGAGAAAAGGAAGCAAATTAGCTGGGTATTTCCCCCATCTTTTGTACTGCTGTGCTGTTTGTCTTGACAAGCATCAGTAAAGGAGGCTCAGCTTGGCTGAAAGGAGTTAGGAGCCTTTCAACTTGGCACGATTCGAGAACCACGGACTCTGCTAAAAACGCCGGCCTAAATCAAATCACAGACAGAATTGATGTCAGTCAACCCAGGGAGAAATCAGCAGCATCCTGAGAAGGGTTTTATTAATCTCCTTGCAATGCTAGATATTCATGAGACATCTTCACAGAATCATTAAGTTTGGAAAAGACCTTCAAGATCGTCAAGTCCAACCGTTAACCCAACACCACCAAGCCCACTAAACCATGTCCCGAAGCGCCACGTCCATGCGTTTTTTGAACACTTCCAGTGATGGTGACGTCTTACAGCACTTCTCAGCCGTGCACATGCTGCTCTGAGTTTTCCCTGATGTTTGAGCACATGGAGTCTCCGGTGACGGTAACACACCAGTGTTTGGAGTTAAAAAAGCAGGGAGGGAGCCCATTAAATTTAGGACAGCTGGCAAAACTCGAGCACATGCCTCACCTGATTAAGCTGACCATGGACTCGGAGACGTTGTGGCCCGAGGCAGCGCTGCATTCGAAAAACATGAGCTGATGCTCCTGGAAGAGATGGAACCCAAATAGAAATGTAATATTCTTGCGTTGGAATAGCTTAATGTAGGAGTAAATAGCCAAGGGACACTCACGGTGAAGGGGAAACAGGAGGACTCAAGGAAACAAATAACTCAAAAACTTATTTACTGGAGTATGAGGGAGAAAATCCAGCTTTTCTGGCAGCTACGACACCAACGTTTAGTATCAAGGAAAAGGCTGACACTGCAGACAGAATGAGATGTGATGCACTCTGGTTAGTGGAGCGAATACAGAGATGTAACTAGATGTTCCCAGGTCTTTCATGCCTGCCAGTGACTGGTTTGTGGAAAAAAAGCATCTAACCCCTTGTCCTGCTGTCTCCATTGTAAAACTGGTCAATAGGTACTGACCCAAATCCCACAAACTTGGAAATTAAGTTGGTAAAGGTGAGATTCTTCTCACCTAATTTTTATTAGCCTGGTACATTTGAAGAGATTAATTATGCTTTAAGCTTTTCAGTATCGTTTCAGGGGCTTAGTGGTTTTGTTATTTACATGGTCCTGGGAAGGGATGTGGCACTCCGCAGCAAAGATAAGCAGAGCTGAAAAAGTTTTAATTTATAGACCCAGTTCCATAAACTGTTTTACTGGGGCATGATGTTGAGTCAAAACTAGAATGGGAAGGGAAAATTAAGGTAGTGAAAGGTGAAAGATGGGTTCAGAGATCACTTTGCTGCCCACCGGTGCGAGAAAGGTAAGTTAAGGGCTTTCAACTTTCTCCAGATCCTCAGGCAGTAGCTGGTGGCATCCGCCCTTCGATGTCCTTGCTCACCTTGAGTGGACAGGACGCTCTGGCCGGGCCGTGCACCTACCTTGGCCAAGCGTTCCCCCTCCTGGGTAGGGACCCGTCTCTCTGCAGCGCAGTCGGTTTTGTTCCCGAGAAGCAGAACAGCGACTCCGTCTTCTGCTCCTTCCTGGGCGATTAAAGAGGGGACTGTCAGGAGCGCGTCTGAACCTCCGCGAACCACAGCTGGCCACGCTGTCTAGACACATCCTGGAGCGCCATGAAGGACGCCCATGGGTTTGGGCTGATAACAAAACCTTAAATCCTTAAACTAGTTTAACAGCATTTAAGAAAGGGATTTTTTCCCTTAAATCATCTGTCCTGGTCTATTAACAGGGCAGAGAACTGGACGAGTTACCCTTGTAGTGAATTCACTTTGTGTTTGACTTCAGGAACCCTGCGGAAGATGCTCTCGCTGTGATTTACACGGTGACATTTGTTCTAGCGTTTTTAAACATTGACGTTGTACTTGACTGGAAACCTCCGACAAGAAGTGTTTAATAAGACATGAATTACCTCCCGTTTCCCAGGACTCAAAGTGGGCTAGTCTCGATTGAAAAGTGTTGTTAAAATCACTTTTAACATTTTCCATTCCTCTGCAATGATTTTTAAAAAAGTTTATAATTATCATAATGATGCTATCGACAAATTACCCCAGGAAACACTGCAAAAATGTGAAAATTGTCAGTATCTGAATTTAAATCCTCCAAGAAAAATTATTTTCTAACCAAAGCAAAGCAGAACACCCTTTACAAAGTGCTTGGTCACCCCCAGATGTCCATCCCTAACCAGTGGCAGAGGTCAAGTAGGGAAATGCTGAGCTCGGAGTCACCGCCGACTCCCAGACCTCGCGGACAGAACAAGGTTTTCCTGCTTCACCCACCTGGATGCAGCTCAGCCAGTACCGCACGTCCGAGAAGGAATACTCTGATGTGATATCGTACATCAGCACGACCCCGTCCGCCTTCCGGAAGAACTGCTTGGTGATGCTGTGGTACCTGTGTGCGTTTTAAACGGTCACCGTTGTGGTCTAAGGAGGTTTTGCCTAGGAGTGATCTGAAATCCCAGTGGGAAAACTGGAAACGAATGTCTATAAAAGAGGCAAACCCCAGATTTTGCTCCTATCCTGATGGTAGAGGCCATACAAACAGCCTGAGGGCTTATTTTTATCTTAATCACTTCCTTTATTACCCTTTATCAGATCACACATTGTACAGAGTCCCTCCTTAAACAACCCCTCCTTTACTTAGCAGAGCCAAGAACATTCATTTCCACTAAACCACCAGAAAAAAGAGAAGCACGGGTTGCTCTCCTTAGGCAGACAGCACAGCACCTCACCTTTCTTGCCCAGCCGAGTCCCACAGGCGGAGAGCAAAGCGCTTGTTGTCCACGACGAAGTTTTTGACCTGATAATCCAGTCCTAAGAGACACAAAAAGGGGATATTTTGATATTGTAGAGTTCATCGCTGTGATAGAGGATGGATGGATGGATGGAGAAGGTATGCAGTGCAGGTCTGGTCTGAGGGTCTGAGGCTGCAGCTCAAGCAAGCTGGTCCCAAATGAACCTCCAGCTTTTAGATCTTTGATGGCTGGATTTTGGGAAGATCTCTAGTCTCATGATGAGTAAAACCAGGCTGGTTAAGAGAAGAGAATACAGCTGAAAGGCAAAGCAGAGAGAAAAGCACTAGGGCCATTAGTATTGGTGCCCTAGAGAGGGCAAGGAGGACCAGCATTTCCGGCTCAGGAGCATCCAGGCGTGTGAAGTTGGTGGTCCTATTTGGTCCCCGGTGACAGGTTGTATTGCACTCCTGGGATGAGCTGTAACACGCATATAAAGACCACCAGCAGCTTGTGGGATGGAGGAAAGGAAACTGTGAAAGGTCACCCAAGCGGGTATGGAGCTGTGCCGGAGGAGACCTACCTACTGTGGCAGTGAGGTGTGGGTTGAAGGTGTTGGCATGCAACCGGTACAGGAATGATGTTTTGCCCACATGGGAGTCCCCAACAAACAGCACATTGTAGAGGTGGTCTGGGTCCCTTGGGGCAGCTCCTGCCCCATCCGCAGTCATGGCCCCAGGGTCTCCTGGGCTGGGCTCACATTCCTGGCTCGTTTTCTGCCCAACTTCTTGCTGCTTCTCCAATTGACCAACATCAAGGTCTTCTCTCCGTTCTCCCAAGAGCTGCCTTTGAGGCTGCATGCTGCTGTTGGCTGCATCTCCCAGTGAGCTGCCTCTGAAGACCATCCCCAGCTGATCATTCCCAGCATCTTCCTCCTGTTGGACCCTTGTGTGAGCAGTTGACACTGGTGGCACCTCTTGTTTTGGAGGCTCAGCAGGTCCAGCAGCTACCTGCTCTGTTTCCAACACGTGTGGCTTCTCCTCTGGCTGCTGGGAAGCAGCACGAAGTCTCACCTTATCTGCCTGGGCCGAGACCTGCTTCTGAAGCTTGCTTTGGGCTGCCTGCGCCGAAGCGCCTAACCGCTGCACATCTGGAATGAGAACATCCTCCTGCATCATCGTTTCCAGCTTTAGCGTGTTGATTTGTAATGGCACCTCGAAGACCAGGGAGGCCAGTGCAGCCACACCATCATCATGGCCCTGCTTTAGCCCTAGACCCTGAGTTTTGACTAAACTCCTCACCCCTGCCTCCAGCCTCTCTCCCTGCACCGCTTCCAGACCTTGAGCTCCATCCAGAGGCCTCCCCTCCGCACCAGCCCTCTCTCGCTGCAGTATTTCCAGTGTCTGGGTGTCCTCCAGGCTCTGCCTACCTGGGTCAGCCAGTGCTCCCAGCATCGCTTCCAGACCAGCACCCTCAGCGACACGCTCAGGACGCGAAGCGGCCTCAGCCAGAGGGGACACGCGCGCACCAGCAGCCCCTTCCCACGCATCTGTGGTGTGAGCTGCGCCCAGACCTGCCTCTGAACCAGGAGTCTGGCTCTGCTCCCCTCCCTGCATCCCAGCTGCGCCCAGGGGTGCCACATCTGCCTCTGTGCTCCCTCCGGGTGTTGATCTGAGCTCCTCCGCTTCTGCAAGCGGCTGCACGTTGGCATTACTGCTCTGCTCCTCCAGCGTGTGCCCGCCCCCTCCCGGGGCTGCAGGCCTGCGCCAGCCCCCTCTCCCTGCCCGGCTCCTGCTCCCTGCGCGCCCAGCACAGGCTCCGGTGGCAGCTCATGCTTGCCCCGTCCTTGTCCCCCACCCTCAGCCCCCTCCCTGAGATGTATGACATCATGGTCTCCCCCTCCCCGTGAGGTTTTTGGACGGAGACCCCCACGCAGCTGCGTGTCTGCCTGGGCACCCTCTGTCTCCATTGCCACCGACTCCGGGTGATCAAGCTGGCCCAGGGCTGGCACATCTGGAGCCACGCTCCCTGCCTGCTCTGTCCCCAGG
>NW_010523439.1:30075-39083 GCF_000687285.1 Phaethon lepturus | reverse complement strand
CTTTCCAACCTTAGTGATTCTGTGAAATATCAGATTGCCACTTGAGAACTAGTGCTGGCACACCTAATAGAGTGTCACTCTGATTAGATTTTTAAATATTTTTCTAATGTTTGTAAGATTTGTGCAGGAATATTGGATAGTTTTGAGATTCTGGTTTATCCAGTGGTACTGCAATCAATTTGTCAGGTTAATGGCAAACGCTATTCTATGTTCTATTTCTGGTGTGGTTTATAGGTTGGCTTTTTTAAGTGGGATGATGATTTTGTACTGTGATGGGACAGCCATATTTCATTGGTGATATGAAAGTTATCTGTATATGTAAACAGTGTTCTGTGAGTAGAAGAATTATTAACGAACCTTAAAATATTAGAAATTTGTGTTCTCTGTCCCTACAGCTCCAGTATTCTGCCTGTCCTTCCTCCTGTTTCTCCCAATTCCTCATCCACTTATGTCCACCAATTTTGTTGGACAAAATCTATACCTGCTTCCAAGCTACTTGTGTTCTGACAGCTTGCTATCACAAGCCAGAGAGATCTATTAAGGCCAATGATGTAAACTTTGCCTTAGGCTGTAGTTCCGTGCCACTCTAAGCTGTTGACCTTCTGGCTGCTGCATTTCTCTTCCCTCATTTGAACTAACTGTGGTGCTTGTCTGAGCCTGCAATAAGTGGTTTCTGTTTGCTTTGTCACTCTTCTTGTCAGGTTAGCGTGCTGACCCAGCAGACAACTGAAATGTCTTAGATGAGTGCTGAAACAATATGGAGAGAGGGGCACAAACACACTGTGGGGAAGAGGGAAGGGATACCAGCAGCAACTGACTTAGGCTGCTGGAATATTGCTGCTTTGCTTTGGATATTAATCTCAGTGTGTCATCAATTTGTCACAACTCATTTTGTGACAAAACTATATGCAAGTCTCCTATTTGTTAGATTAGATTGAAACTGGCCACTGGTCTTAGCTCTTAAGATGAAAATAGCAGGTGGGTGGTGATTACAATTGTTTAGGCTTTGTTTCCTCAAGAAACCATACTAAAAAACTTTCCTTCTACTACTGAATTCAGCAAAGATCAATATCACCATATGCAAACCTCTGGTATGCATACCTTGTGTCTTGCATTATGATTCTTTTCCTTATCCCTTTGTTTGCTGTCTTTTATTACCAGATATGTCATTTCTGATCAGCTGTTGCTGTCCTTTAGTATGTGGCTAAAATAGCCTTATCTTGCTGGACAGATAAAGCAAAGTACAGCAGGAACTTGGATGCTACAGTAGTGTATGTTACGTGATAATAGTTCAGAGTTTAAATGTATGTAAACCAAGTGTATGACTGTCAAGTTTTAAAAGGCTGAAAATACAAAATTTCACTGAGCAGAACAGGAGGAATGACCCCTCCAAGTAAAAGAAAAGGGAAAATAAACTGTAAAAAGTATTACCTTTACAAATCTGGGTAGTTTGAGTACTCCTGTCAATTGCATTTACTTTTACTTTTCTGTGCTTTCATGTACAGAAGAAATTGCCCATTTGGTGACTAGTGTCCATGTAATGTGAAGTCGTTAACCTGTTTGGGTTGGAAATCAGGATATCTGAGGGCGACAATGTTTGCATTGTCTGGCTGGCTGTAATGTCAACTCAGCTGTTATGAGCTAGTTCTGCTTGGACTACTTTTTGGGCCTATTGGGAGCCAGTGGGCAGTAGCACGTAATGGTTGTGAGCAGCCATATATGTTCTGCTGTTACCTCAGCTGATAAATTAGGAGATGGGTAGGAGTGAGGTGCTACTGAGGATCTATTTAGCTTGAAAGAAGGTTGAAAGTACTGAGAGGGAAGCAGATATAGAGTTGTGAGGAGTAGCAAGACCTGTAGTTACTGTGGAGAGAGCATGTGAAATGATACTTTGAAAGTCTGTTAGGAAACTTTTTTCTGCTTAACTTTAAAGGCAGAACTATTTTTTCAAAATAAGAATGAATTTTTGTTCTGTTTTTGAATAATGACTGCTTTGACTTTAATGTTTCTGGAACTTTAAAAGCTATTATGTTATGAAAAAGTTGCATACACTTTTGAAGTAGATGAAGTCTAGTATCTCATGTTCTAATAACAAATTTTGAACAATATATACCATTCACTTCAATTTCTGTTGGTTCTTAACAGATTTTTCTGAATTTGCTTAGAACTTCTTTCTTTTCTCTCTTCTAGGTGTTGGGAAATCATGTTTATTGTTACAGTTTACAGACAAGCGGTTTCAACCAGTCCACGATCTCACTATTGGTAGGTCTCTCTTGTCCTCCACAATGCTAATGGTTAAGCAGTTGGGGTACGTTAGTGTGCATTATGAGCTTGTGTTGTGGTAGTGTAGGATTTTTGCTGTATCAAGGTAGCAGTGAATCTTTAGCTGATGAGTATTTGTTAGCTAACAAAGCCAAGTGGAGGCCTTTTTCTTTCTTATTGGGAAGGTACAATCTGAAACAATTAAAAAATTCATAACTGTAATATCTCAAACTGGGCATGGAAGAAGAACTGTTCAAGCTTGAAATGCACTGATGGTGATGCAAATGGCAGATTTTTCACTAGGGAACAGAATATTAGCCTAGCCACGGGACCTTGAAGACAAGTTACAGATAAGCTAAAGCAAAATTAACCTTAAAGGTGAATAATTATATTTATGATTTGGGAAGACTTAACTTCTAGATAAATACGGGTTGAAATGTGAAGGTGTTCACTGTTTGGAAGGGACAGAGGTTTTTCCTCACGACTCCTGAACTGGATGTTGACCATTTGTGTTAAGTATGATTTGATATTGATACTAGAGGAAATGAATGCATGTTGACAGGATGCATTGCCTCTGGTCTAACTACAGTAAATGATACAAGCTTTTATTTATCTTTTCACACAAAATATGAAGAATAGTGTGTGAATGAATTCTTCTGTGGGCAGACTTAGTCTTCAGAGAGTTTTACTGTTAAGCATAACAGATGCTAGCCTCTGATAAGGTTGCAGAACCTTTTAACTTCTTGATGTTATTTCAAGGAGCCTATCAGCTGTAATCATGCTGAGCCTTGCACAAAATGTGTCCCTAGTCTCTATTTTTAGTTTGTGCCCTAGAATAGGTAGGCTTCCTGTGTTTGGGAGTACTGAAATAGATGCTTGAAATGTAAACAAATATTCTTCATGTAACAGAATGCATCGGGTGGTTTGGTTATGGCTTCCCTTTCTCTCTTGACAGTCCTCCCACACGTTGTGTGTGGCTGTCTAATATAATTAAAATTCTTAGGCTAACATCAGTTTTCAAATATTTCTGAGGTCTTGGCAGCAGATAAGCTGGCTGAATAAAGAGCTTGAGTTCTCTTAGGGAGTCAGGAGTTATTGTAATCTTTTCTTCTTTAGGCCTGCCAAATATATGACACCTTATACATCACCTATGCCTCTGGCAGCCCTGTCACATCAGTAAACTGATGGACTGTGGAAAACAGCTTCACCTCAGCAGGGTGATTGCAGTGCCAGTTCTTTGCCTGGCATATAGCTAGCTGAAATCTGGGAGCAGGGTTGAGGAGGTGAACCTGGATAGCAATATAATGAGGGATATAGGAACGGAGCATGGGAAACTGCTTGGAAAGGGGAAGAAGGAGCGTAGGCTGGTAGCAGCCTCCTTTCACTTAACTGACAGGCCGTGTGTGTGTTTTGGCCAGGAGACTGTTTCTCCCAAGTACCCAAACGGATTTAGAAAGAGAGAGATAAATAGTCATAGGAGTGCCGTGCAGGGCGAGGTGGGTTGAGTTGATGTTACTAGCTGACAATGTTAAAACTCCTGAGAACCGTTAGATTGAATAAAAAGTCTTGTGTTACATAGCCTAACTTTTTTCAATATAATACAATTATTTTAGCTTTCCTGCTGTGTGCAACTTGAGAGGATAAGGGAAACTGAAATTAGACAAGTGGAAAAAAGATATTTCATCTAGAGTTGTGCAAAATTCAATGCCAAATTTTAGTATAGCTAGCCTAAAATGTTATTTCTAAGATCTAAGAAATTTGGTGAGAAACTTTAATTAAAATGAGGTGGTGATGAGGGGAAGACAGAATACTTAGAAGCAGGTATTTTTCTGTCTTTGAGCTACATCCGGAATTGTGCATAATTGTAACAGTGTACTCTGAAAGAATGTACCATGCAACAACTGTGTCCATTTATTTTTCATTTGGGAATTGAAGTGTCTGTTATCAAAAGAAGTGAAGGAGGGAGGGAGAAGCTGCATGATGCAGTTGGGGGGGGAAACCTCAGAAACAAAAAAAACACCCAAACCTCCCCCTTCCCCCCAGTCCAAACCCAACAACAAAAAAAACACACACACACACAACTGGAAAACAAACCCCACAACATTTGTAGGTAGATATGGATGACAGAAACCACTGTAAACATTGTATTTGGTTTGCTCACCGCCCTTAGGACATGCCCTTACTGTAAACCTGAGCAGTTTGTATTCCTTCTTTTAGAGAACAAACTTACTATCAAACTGGGTATGTTGCTTCAAATTCAGAATTTTCTCTCGGCAGAGATTTTGATGGAATAGGATAAATATCCGTTTAACTTTTCCGTGGGGTTGTGTGTAGAAACTAAACATTTGGGATGATTGCTGGATTTAAATCAGCAGCTCTATTGTGAGATCCAGTAATACCTGCAGTGTTAATGCTTCTAGTAGTCCAAGGACCTTCCCCTGGCTTTGCAATCAACTTCAGACAGAGCACTATCGTTCACCTACTTCCTCCTTTCTGCCCATCCCCTCTCCATTCTTTCAATTTGTTTTCACACAGTTACTGCAAGATATTTGGATGCTGAAGAGAGCCCACGGCTTTTATTTGGCTTTGATATCTTGAGCGGGGAGTGGGAGGAGGATGCGAGTGGTTCCTCCCTGCCCACTTCTCTGAAAGTCATTCTACAGAAAGCAATGCTGCCCCCCCACAAAGATTCTAAACAAGCTTTTGAAGTTATGTTTCGAATACTTGAGATCAGGGCTGCTTAACTGGAAGAGTTCTGTCCAAATCTAGACAGTGACCAATTTTAGACAGAACTTAAGCTACCAAATCTTTTTTTTTTTTCCTGAAACAATGGATATATAAAGCATAGATTAATGGAAACTTGATAGCCTTTAAATATGTCCGCTATCTCTAGGCATTTGTCAGATCTTAACTACTGTAGTAATAGCCTCAATTTATTCTTAATTTACTGTTAATGATCTTAAAATTGCTTTAAAAGATGGTACAAAAGGCTGAATTTTTCCACTGAATAAATTCCTTTTGTTTATTTGAAACACTTTTTTTTTTTCTCAGTTACTAAATTTGATCTTTAACTAGCTATAATTTTGGAAGCACTTTTTTCATAAAGGCAGATGAGTTTTAATTAATACAGTAATAAGATTTATCTTGTTGAAGGTGACATTTGTATGCTCACTTAATATAATATTTTATTGATAAAGAATTGTGGGTTTAATTTCTTCTAAACTGGCTTCAGCAATGTATCATTGGTAGACTGTTAAAATAACTGTGACTCTTCAATTTCCTGTTTGCATTCAAATGGACATGTTTTTCTCTCTCTAATCTAGAGCTGGTAAATCGTTTTGAAAACTTTGTAGGAAATACCTCCTTGAGACTTGCTCTAATTAATGCATTTTTTTAAAAGCATTTGGAAAGTAACCATTTTCTTCCTTCTGGAAAACTTTCCAGCTCTTTCAAGCAGCTGGAAAATTAACTAAAAGCTGATTGTGAAAGAGATTATTTCCTACAAATACAATGTTGAGTTAACTTAAACATACATTCTTGCTTTCATAGTACTTGAAATTCTTCTTTCTGATAAATGCTAATTGTGTAATCTTTTGTAAAATTATTCAGGTGTAGAATTTGGGGCTCGAATGATAACTATTGATGGAAAACAGATAAAGCTTCAGATATGGGATACGGTAAGTAATAAATGATAGAAATAATTTAAACATACGGTTCCAGTATTTGTGCTGCCTCACGTTTTTGTGAAAGTTTTCTGTGTTATTAAGAACTTACATTTCTCTAAATAGTCTTTCTTCATGCAGTCGTGCAAGGTCTGGTTAATAAAACAACCTGTTGGGAAATTGTGATGCCTCTACTAGCTTTAATTAAGAATTCTATGGAAATGCAAATATTTCCTCTAAAGTAGAAGAAAAGATACGGCTCACTGTTTTCATAGAAACAGACTTAAGAACTCAAGTCTGCTATAGCCATTACGATAGTAAATACTTCAGCCAATCAAGAAGGGACTGGTAAAAGCATAAAGTCTTGAAAACCCTACCAAAACCAAACTTTGAGTTTTGAGGGGGTCAGGCTGAGAACACACATTAGCAAAGTCAGTTGTTTCCTTCTTGTCAGTCACTTCACCATAGAGCAGTCAGCCTCAATGTCTACACTTGTTGAGATGCAGTGGCTTAAGATGCTCATACTGATAGCTATGTTTTTCATATGTGCTTAGCTGTTCCTGTAAGGCAGGGTTGTCTGTTTCCTTTTCCAAAAGCATTTTAGGATACCTGTAGAAACTGGAAAGGTACATGAGCCATAGCCTGATGTATGTGCTTCTTTCGGTATAGCAAATCAATGAATAGAGATGCATTCATATATGCATGCCTACATATGTGCGTGTGTATATAAAAATGTAAACAAACACTATTTTAGCTAATGTCGTAGGTAAGATCTGAAGTACCTTACTTATTTTACAAGTTCATCACTTGAAACGGTATCTAATGCCTGTGCCTCCTTAGAAGTTCTCCAGAAGAATATGGTTGGATGGCGCTTACTTCAGGCTTTTTCTTCCCTGGACACTTTTACTATTATAACTGTGGATTGCTGACTACCAAGGTGGCTGATCATTTTAAAGTTCAATAGACAAGCAAAGTAGCTTCAGAAGCAAACTTTTAGTATATAGTGTGACTACATGAGAACATATTTACATTGGTCCTTGTTTCCTAAAATTGGGACAGATTCTTTGTAGTGAGGGTAGCTACTTAAAACCTGAAGGTTTCAAATATTATTTATTTCAGGTTATAAATAGAAGAGTACTTCTAATAATGAAGGGCTAAAGCTTTCTGTTTCTGTGATGTGTTGGGAATTGCTTTGGATGTCTAAATGGCATGCACTCAACAACATCAGAAGGAAAGGCATGTACAAGTGATCTGTATTTAGACATATGTATGGTTTCACCCTTGGGGATCTTCAGTCCTCTTGAAATTTCAGTTTTTGTTAGGATGCTGACAGTGTTGTTCTGAGCAACATGTAACTTCGCTGAATCCTCCACATAAATTCTGACACTTTCTTAAATTGTTACAGATTCCTCTTTATAAGCGTCTTCTGTTCTTGTTGGGGAACATTTTTGCTGGAAAGCAGCAGGGATTTTTTTTTTTTATTTGTATACTGCTTTTGTGCCTATTCTTTGTACTACATGCTAGTAAATCACCTTAAAATTCTTTTTATTCTGGAATAGAGATGTGATTGCAAGAAAGATTAATGCATTTGTATAAACAAGTTGCCATGTGACTAAAAGACTGTTAGTTTATTTATAACTTTCAAAACTATATTCAAAGGTATGTATTGCTCCTATCTCTTTCGGGAACATTTTGTTCCAGGGATCAACTTTGTGGAGTAGTTCCCAACTGGCAGTTGTCATAGGTAGTGTGACACTTACGTGAGCTGATTATTTCTTAGATATCTTTTTAATTTTCTATACAGCTTATGAAAGTGTAAACAAGTTTAAGTGAGTATTACTTCCCAATGTGAATGAGGTATTCTGTCACCTGGTTTGAACATACCACACGTGTATGCTCCTTTTAAAAGTGAAGGAGTCTAGAGCTACAAGCTGTGATGCATTATAGTTTTTCATTTTTCGTGTAAATGTATACTATAAAGTTTCCTCCTAATAAAACTATTGGTCAACTTAGATGTTGAAAGCCTGATGGGATGTACTCAGATAACTTTGTCCTTGAAGAAACTTTCCAAATTCTTCAGCATTGAGAATAAGAGAATTCAGTAAAATTAATGGACTCTTATAGGGAGATTTGTTGTTGTCGATCTTGATTTCATTGTCTAACTACTTTATTGTACTGCGTGGCTCTTCTTTTTTTTTTTTTTTTCCCCCTCCATACTTTATAGATTCAAAAATACTGAGCTTGCAAGGAACCCTTTTTGATAGCAACGAATTGGCTGCACATTTTGCAACTGACACCTACATGACTACACCACGCACTTGGATATGACACTGAGATCTCCTATAGGAATAGTAGCACTTAAGAGTCTTTTCTCAAGTATGCCACAGCTACTGTGTCAGTAGTAACACAGTTACATAGCTTAAATGTTTCTGAAAACTTTAGTGTGGTCCTTAAATTTCTGTGTGTCTTAGTGACCTAAGGTGATTGATAGTGCTTCATGTTCTGCTTACATCATTATTTTGAAACTGTGTTTTGGTCTCTATACTGAGATATGTTTAGAGAATGGGATATATGTCCAAGCAATTCCAGAGTTCAAGCAGGGATGAAGATTTTTGTACTACTTTGAAGACTTGTAACTCCTAGAACTATGATTATATGAGTCGCTCAAAGTTTGTTTTTGTTAACCAATATGATATGAATTGTGAAAGCTCACAGTCCAGAAAACAGCCAAAAAGAATGTCACTTAGACAAGTGATGTTTTAAGTGCTAATTTAAGTGCACATTTTTTTCCATGATTAGTGAACCACTCGCTCAGAGCTAGTACCTTTTTCTTTGGAGAGAGAGAGGATGCATGTTCAGGCCTGTTACAGTACGCATTTATTGGTTCCTGTAGGCAACCTCGTCTGACCTAGAGTTCTACATGTGAAACAGCTGTCATGGCCTGTCTGTTTCCAAAAAGATCTTCCATCTTCCCACTTCCACAGCGGTGTAACTCTTGAAAATGGGTATAAACAGGGGTTGCCTTGGAGCAAAGGCTTGTGTTGCCTTGTACTAGATGTAATATGGCCTTGGGAAATACCCTGT
>NW_010523439.1:25747-30044 GCF_000687285.1 Phaethon lepturus | reverse complement strand
TTGGTGGCTGCTGCCACAACTGTTCCCCATGCCCTGCCCCACACACACTGAGCACTGGCACAGGTTGCCTATAGAGGTTGTGGAGTCTCCATCTTTGGAGATTTTCAAAAGCCATCTGGACATGGACCTGGGCAGCCTGCTCTTGAGTGGCCCTGTTGAGCCAGGGGCGTTGGAAGAGGTGACCTCCAGAGGTCCATTCCTACCTCAACCATTCCGTGATTCTATGAAAAAAGCTTCTTAATATGGAAGGGGGAAAAAAAAAAAAAAAGGAATTGCTGGGTTTTGGGGGAACATGGAAGGGATGGTAAGAACAGTGTTAATTCCACTTGGAATTAGGGCTTTTCTCTGGTATCAAAACTGTATCTAATTTATACTGAGCTTTCATACTGCTACTTCTATCTGTTGCTGCTTGTAGCAAGTAGCTAAACTTGAGTTGGTCCTACTTTGCAAGACTGATAAAGTACAACTATAACACTTGTGTTTTTTTAAAAAGTTGGTTTTGGCTAATAGCCTACACTTTTTTTGGTTTTGTCTTTGAAATAACTTGTCCCCCTTGAGGGGGTGGGTATGCAGAGAGCAAATTGTCAGATGAAAAATGCTTAAAGTAACAATGATACTAAAAGCCGTGGAGAATACTCTACATGCCTCACTGCTATATTGACCTTCTGGATATCTCATTCAGAATGATACTGTTAAAATAGAAAGTAAATGATATAGCTAAGGTGTTTCTTATTATTTTATAATATATATAGCGTAAACATCATGGAGTTTCTTTAGAGAAACTCAATTTTCTTCTGTTTAGAATGAAAGGGAATTCAGTTTGTGTTGTCTGTTGGTATTTGTAAGCATAAATTAATTATTTCTATAGGGAAGATTGTGACTTTGGTGAAGAAGGGGTAACATTTTCCACCCTCTCCCTAGTCTTTCCTTCAGGAAGAAATATTTAAATTTCATCATGGGCAAGTGAGACATAATTTAAAATGTTACAGTGTTTTCACGATTTAGATACTGAACTTTTGTAAGTCATTCTTGTAAAAACTAAGAATTTTTACGTTCTTGTAAGATCTGCTAGAGCCTCTGACAATCTTGGTTGACCATGATTAATTTACTCGGGGAGACAAACAATTTCATGTGTCAGGGTGGAATTTATGGAGGTGAAACAGGCAATCTTAATGTGTTATGAAGTGGATTTTGCCTGTATGATTTTAGGCAATACATGGAATAGGGTGGTAACAACAACTTGTCTGTTGTCTAGTTAGGAGGAAAATGTGTTATGCATCTACCGTGCACTTGAGCTACTCTCCACACCAAGAAAAAATTGTAGAGCTTTAGCGGAGCTTCTGGGTAGGGAACCAAGTACTGTCCTAAAAACTTGGGGTTTTTATTATTCCTTGGTGCATTCTAGGAGATTATCTGTGTTCTATATAATAATGTTAAGTAAACTATTACCTTAGTTTACGTAAAGATGCACTTGGACCCCTAGCCAAGTGCATATGCTAGTGTATTCTAATCGTGTTGAAACTATTAAATACGTTGTCTTTTGTAACTTTTTCCACTGGAATGGCTAAGATAAAGTGCATTCTTAAACTGAAGTAACTGATTATTCTGGAAGATAAGGATGCTTTCTGAAGACTGAATATGTTGAAACTTGTGCCCACTGTTCTTCCTCGGTGACGGAACCTAGATCAAGTTCTCCTTGAATTCAAGAAGACCTTATGTTAAGAAAGTACATTATCTGTGAGAAGAGATAGTTCTCTGTTCACTGGTTTTGTAGGTAGGGCTGAAGGGTAGCTTGTATGTGATAAATATTTAATTCTTGCTTTCCATCGTTTTAAATCAGGGTAACTTCCTATAGTTCTGCAGATAACTCTCTTACTGCATATAAGGGGGGGGTCAGCATTAATATTAGTATTTCTTAGTCGTGTTCTGTGTTATCTTTGAGTTATGCTAAACCTTCTGTTACTACTTAAATATTAGAAGTAAATGTTTCTTCTAACAATTGTCAGGTGCTAGATAGAACTTCTGAAAAACATAAGCATGGGGAGCTCAAGGTCTGCAACTAAGAATATTTATTTTTCAGGGCTGTTTTCTTTTGAGCATGTTCTTTTAAGTGCTGAGATTTTTACAGAGTACTTTTCTGTGAGAACTATCTAATTTATGTAGGATCTCTGAAGTTTTTCACCAATGCATATGAAGATAACTCTTGTATCCTGTAGCTGTTTGACAAGCATTATTTATCATATACAGAGGAAATGGATTAACTGTGGAGCAGAATTGTGTAAAATTGAATTCAGAACCATTTTCTGTTTTTTCATAATAAAATGATTACTGAAAGAATTCCATCTGAAGACTGTTGAAAGCTGGCTGCTGTTTATGATATAACGGATAAAATCTGCATCATTGGCCTTCCAACAACCTTTACACCAGCAGATGGTGGGCGTAAAGATGTCATTCATCATTTATTTACAATGGACTTTATTTATTCTAGTGTCAACAGCTGCCCCAGGGAGCAGGTTATTGAATTCAAATGTGAAGCTCTGGGTTATTTGCTTCCTTTCAAATTTGTCTTCAGAGCTTAGTTGCTAGGAGTCCATTCTGTGCTCTAATAATGATTCATGTATTGTGAAGCCATTCAGTAAATTGGGTTGTCAGGGATTGCCAAAAAAGGTTTAGAGGTCTTGTCTGATTTTTTTTTTTTTTTTTTTTTAAACAGTGCTGTGCTGTAGTTGGTGTCTTTTCCTTATGTGCCCTCTCTTGGTAGTGTTAGAGATGTTGTCCCCTCTCTGATTTCCCCGCTATATTCCTTGTCCCTGTCCTCTCAAAAGTAGGATTCTGTGATTCTACATTTGTGGTTTTCAGCACCAAAAAATAAATTTGAGATATGAAATAATGAAACTTTGTCTTCTACAGGCAGGGCAGGAGTCCTTCCGTTCCATTACAAGGTCATACTACAGAGGGGCAGCAGGGGCTTTACTAGTGTATGACATTACAAGGTGAGAATACTGAGGACATACAACTGGATTAAAATTATATGTCTTTGTAGAATTGTGCTGTGGTATATAGCAGTGTTAAAATGTCTAATGTAGTTTCGCTTTTTGTATAGGTATTGGTAATCTAATGTTTTGCCAACTTCCCTTAAGTGCTCAAAATCAAAATATAGCCTATGTAACCTACATACTTCAAATTTTCTCTGTATAGTGGTTGAGAAGAAGTATATGTAAAGTCTCAGGAAGAATGAAAAAAAAAATATTATAAACCATCAGCCTCTGGATTGCCTTTATTGAGAAAGACCTTAACATATTTCATTAATTCCTTTCTAGTATTTTTATTAATTTTTCTTTAATTATAGCAGATTTTTTACTAAAGTGCCATTCTGCAAAGGAGTGAAATAGTAAAACATCAAAGTCTGGTTACATAAAAATACCAGGAAACTTCTACCATTGCTCTGTTTATGAGGTTAGGAAAATACAGGTCTGTGTGTGACTTTTTTTTTTTTTTTTTTTTTTGGTAGCAGCTGTTCAGAAGTGACTAAGGTTTTCCTGCTATATTGGCTAAAGTCTCTATACAACTTGTTATCTGCAAAACTGTGGGTGCTGTGACTGGTTTATAAAAATGTTCAGGCTCCAAAATCCTATTAGGGTGTGTGTCTCTCTTTGTGGATCTTGAGTCTTGTTGCTGAATTAAGCAACAACTTTTACTAGAGATTTCCTAGACGTTTTTCCTTTTGTTCACCATTTATTTTTTAAATATCAGCAAGCAACATGTTCTTTCCATTGGATTTCCAGCAAATGAATCTTTGATTCATAAATAGATGGGTTTACTCTTGTGAAATCTTAAACACACTTTACAAGCATGTGATTTAATATTTAGTGTACACATTCTGTAAAATCTCTAACATGCCATATTTGTGTACCTTACTTTAAAAGACTTCGCTGCTAAATTCATTATTCCATTTATAAACTCACAGAAAATTGTCAACTGTTTTCTGCCTTCAGTGGGACAAATATTACTATATGACTATGTGATTATTTGTACTGTTGTTTGAATTGTTTGAAGCTGTTAGGGACTCCTAAAGTTCTGTTCAGCAGATTTTATGTGTATATAAAATGGCAGATTCTTACAGCAATAAGAATCCTCTTTACTCTTTGTAGCAAGCATGTTTTCAATTACTTTTTAGGCAAAGTTCATTAATGCTCCTTGTTTACTAAATTTTTGTTCACCTATTCTCCTTCTCACAAAGGGAGCTAGCTTTTATCCCTGGAGCATGTGTACTAATAAACGAGTTGGTTAGTCATGT